>NC_137680.1:761545-784045 GCF_963989245.1 Nansenia antarctica | reverse complement strand
AATTCCTCTTCCATGTATTATTAAATGTCATAACCTGTCGTTTAGTAACCGCCACAGTTTTCACAAGTGAATTACACGGCCGTACGGTTGAAAAAGCTGAAAAAAACTATAGATAACTATATGGAAACTGGTCTGATGACTCAGACGTTGTTAAACCCGTATCTCTCTCTTCCTGTCACCTTTAACTCTTCTAGTCAGTCAGCCTTTAGACCTTTAAGGCTTTAAAACACAATTACTAACATTCGTATTGCAATTGCACTGTCATGTAAACAACCAGATTTGGAAATTCCATGTGAATATGTAGCGCACATTATATGTACATAATCAAACTGTTAGAATTCATGATACTTGCCGTTGTCTATGAGTGTCAAAACATAACCTGACAGAGCGACCATCTTTCTTTTTAACAGTTAGTTTGGCTAAATATACTGGCCCTATACTGTACAGAAGCCTACTGTACTTCCACTCTCGTAAATTAGCACTATCAGACAGACCCCACCCTTGAGTTAAGTACTGTCACAGTGTCAGAGTGACTAGGATCATATAGGGCCCACCACTGTCACTCTACCCGTCTCTGGAACCACATGAGAGGAACGCTGTGGCCCTCGGAGCTATTTAAAGGAGTACGGCTCACTAAGAAACCACCACAAGACTCTATCTGCAACCCATCAGGGCAGACGGAAATATAGATGTGAGCTAAACAGAGATGTCGAGCACTATTTCTGACAGTCAGACACAGACAGTCTGTCGGTAGGGAGAGAGGGGCTGAGCGAGGGACCTGTTAAGGCAAGTTCTCCCAGTGGTTTTGGAGACTCTGCATAGACAATGGCAACGATGACTTCATATGTTTTACGGGACAGGGAGAATGTAAAGAGCGGTAACCCTTTATCTCATTGTACAATGCACACAGGCAGAAGCAGAGAGTTGACTTGCACAGGTCGAGCCATATCCTTCCTGTGTGTGAGCTGTGTCTTTCTGGACCATTCGGTCCGTTCAGATTTCCACTGGGGACATGTGGCGCGAGTAACTGCTGTACAAAGCCTTTTTTTCTGGAGAAACTTTCTGAAACAAGAAGCACTGTGACAAATGTAGAGATCTATGTGTTACGGTACATGTGGGAAAACTAGGGTTAGGGTTAGGTGCTAGGGTGCTACGGTTAAGGTTAGGGGTAGGGTTAGGGATAGGATTAGGATTAGGGTTAGGGTTAGACATGCCAGCATGTACCAAATCGACGTAGCACCTAACCCTAACCCTAGTTTTCCCACATGTACCGTATTCCCACATGTACCGGAACATATGTATCAAACATATTAAATCCAGTGAAATGCTTTGGAATGGACAGTGCTGTCTGGGATGGCAGGTTCATTAGCAGACCTACCAATGTAAATCTCAGTGCTTTGGTTTGGCAATTACAATTACAACAGCATTCTAGCCAATTACAATTAGAAGCAATGGCACTCATGATGGCATTCACCTTCAATGTTTCCAGCATTCCACATCGTCAATGGCAACTGTGTCTTTGATATGATAATGATGGTAGCGTCAGTCCAATCACAGAGTCTCTTACTGATGACTTGTCGGTGATGAGAGGTAATGACTGCAACATTAGCCAATCACATGGATCTACCTAATCAATCCACACCCAATCAGGGCAATCTACTGTATTTGTTAATCAATAACATCAACAAACACGGGGAGATCGTTAAAGGTGTATTACTGTAGGATAATATCCACTGCTGAAGGTAATGATGATGAACCCCAGAGGTGAATGCTCTGGGGCGACTTTGGAAAGTGAACATCAATCACATGTAGAGAGGAGACGAGTGGCGTGGTCTGACACCATGTCTGACACCATGTCTGAGGACGTCAGTCCTTATGGATCACACCGTGGGACACCGGTCCTTATGGATCACACCGGGGGACACCAGTCCTTATGGATCCCACCGTGGGACATCAGTCCTTATGGATCACACCGTGGGACACCAGTCCTTATGGATCACACCGTGGGACGTCAGTCCTTATGGATCACACCGTGGGACACCGGTCCTTATGGATCCCACCGTGGGACGTTTGCACAACATAGGAATACACAGGGTCTCTGTAAGATGGTGAACCCTTTTGGCTTTTAGAATTTTCGTTCGCAGTAAATGCAGAAGACAATAGAAACAAGTTCTCTACTGACCGCAGATATGATGTTGTTGCGTCTAAGGTCATGTACGTATCTCTCTATATGTCAGATAGATTAAGATAAGATCAAATGTATTGCCCCCAGAGGGAAATTTCTCTTGGACAGTTATGTGAGAGTACAGTTGTTAGGTTAGGCAAAACATGTGTATCTACAGTATGTATGATATGTGTGTGTGTGAATGTTTGTATATTTACTGTAAAATGTAACATGTAACATCTGTGTGTGTGTGGGGGGGGGGGGGGGGGGGGGGGAGGGGGCGACTTCCTCCCCCCTTCCTCCATGCCCTGATCCCTAGGACTTTATAGGCCAGTTTTGAAGAGTGTGTTTGTGTGTGTGTGTGTGTGTGTGTGTGTGTGTGTGTGTGTGTGTGTGTGTGTGTGTGCGCGTGTGTGTGTGTGTGTGAGCGCACATAAGTGAGTGAGCGCGTCAGAGTATGGAAATGTGTGTTCATGATTTGTCCACATATTTCTGAATGTATGTATCTTCACCTCACCTTGGGGTGACAAAGCTGTGATGTCATCAGTTTGGCTGTAGTATCATCTCCTTATCAACTTCAGATTATCACTATTAGATATGTTTTGCTATTAACAAAATATAGCCAAAAGTCTCAAATGTCAAACCCTTCATGTGGAAACCGCTGTTAATATAAATCCGTCTACATGCGTGTGCATTGCATGCCTGTACAGTATGTCAGAGCGTGCACATGGGCGTGTCCCCTGCCCCACATCCCCCCATCGCCCCGAGCGCTATCCCAGAAGGCAGCAGGCAGAAGAGGCGGTGTGGGGGGGATGTGGGGGGGGGGGGGGGGGGGGGTGACTCAGAGTGGATGGAGATGAGAGGGGACAGTTCTACGGTGGCAGGGCACTGCGGCAGCAGACCAACGCAGCATTTGAATATTGCATCAGAACCGTGGATCCACACAAGCCCCTCCAGGCCCTGCAGAGTTCCTACCCACTCCCTCTCTCTCTCTGAACCAAGAGAAGACAGCGTGCAGCTCCACTTCATCTGGAGCCTGAGAGAGGGAATAGAATACTCTCTCACTGGATACTTTATTAGGAACACACTATACTAATACATTGGTAGGGGCCTCAGTTCTTCATGGCATTGGTTGACCACAAGATGTTGGAAATATTCCTTTGAGATTCTGGTCACTGATGACGGATGATCGCATCACACAATTCAGTCTGCAGATTTTTCAGGTGCACTTTCAAGCTGTGAATCTCCCGCTCTAGCACATCCAATAGGTGTTCTGTTGGATTCAGCTCCGGTGACTGGGAAGGCCACTGAAGAACACTGAACTCATTGTCATGTTCATGAAACCAGTTTGAGACGACTTCTGCTTTGTGACATGGTGCATTATCATGCTGGAAGTAGCCATTAGAAGATGGGTACATTGTGGCCATGAAGGGATGCACATGGTCAGCAAAAATACTCAAATAGGAGTGGCATTCAAGCAATGATTGATTGGTATAATGGGCCCAAAGTGTGCTAAGAAAACATTCCCCACACCGTTACACCACCTGAATGAATGAGAAGGTGTACAGGTGTCCCTAATAAAGTGTCCGGTGAGTAATGTAACCACAAGGTGTTCTATAACCATGATAAAATGACATAAAGAATTAGCTTTTAACATGTAACATGATAATGGAACATAATACTGATCCTACCATACTGTATTCTTTGTGTGTTATTCTAACGATAAAATGATTAATCGTTTCCCATGGCTTACGGCTATAACCACAGATTGCCAATGCCTGTCTGTGTGAGCGTGGTGACATGATAAGCTGCTCTACAGTAGGTGCTACTGTGTTGTTGTGAAGGAGACAGGACTCCTGCTGTTTCTGTGAGTGAGGAGAGCTTAACCACAAAGAGTCACTCTGGAAACAGCCCAAAACCACAGGGTTACCCAGACAGTACAGAACAGGAGAGGGCGAGGGCAACAATGAGCATGTTGTAAATATACTGAACACTGTGCATGATGACAAGGAGAGGGGGATGAGAAAGTAGCACCGAGCTAAAAGTGTGAGGGAGAAGTTGTGGAGCTCATAAAGGAATCCAGACAGACGGGGTCTTTATAAAACAGATTGCTGAGAGGTACGGAGTTGTGTATTGAAAATGTCTGATAGAATGAGAAGAGAGAGAGAAAGAAACAAGATAAGTAAAAAAGGGGAGGGGGGTGCATAAGTGGCGTAGCACACTAAGGCACCGACCATCTCTCTCTCTGTCTCTCTCTTTCTCTCTCTCTCTCTCTCTCTCTCTCTCTCCCTCTCCCTCTCTCTCTCTCTCCCTCTCTCTCTCCCTCTTTCTCTCCCTCTTTCTCTCTCTCCCTCTCTCTCTCTTTCTCTCTCTCCCTCTTTCTCTCCCTCTTTCTCTCTCTCCCTCTCTCTCTCTTTCTCTCTCTCTCTCTCTCACCCATCCTTCCTGTCAATCTCTACTGTCTCTATCCCAATAAAGCAGAAATGCCCTAAAAACATATTTAAAAAAAATAAAATAAAAATAAAAGGGAGGGAGGGAGGGAGGTGAACATGTGGGAGGGAGGGGGGGAGGGAGGGAGGGAGGGAGGGGGGAGGGAGGGAGGGAGGGAGGGAGGGAGGGAGGTGAACATGTGGTGACCTGTGAGGCTCACTGACTTTTCCAAAGGTAAAGGAGGAGAGAAGGAGAGATGGACTGAGATGAACCCGCCGCTCACAGGCACATCTGGTGGGCTGGCTGGAGCTGAGGCACTACTTCATCCAACTGGACACAAAATGTGCATGAGTCACTTTCACTGTTTCCACTGACAACAGTGAGTCTTAACTCAAACAGACTACCGGTTAGAACCACAGAGGGACGTGAGTAAGAGACCCTGTGCTGATGGAGAGCTACAGCGAGCTGGGCTTATCAGAAACAACACCGCGCTGCTGCTGCGTGGTCGTCTGACAGGCGGTCGTCCTCAACAACAATGCAGCGCGATGAAAAACCAGACACATTCTATTTAACCGCCAGCAGCAACAAAAGAGGAGGGAGCTGGTAGCCTGCCATTGGCCTCTCCCACCTCATAGATTCCAGTGCAGAACGTCATCTTGTGTGGAAGTCGGTAGCGGCGGGTTATACAGCAGCAGACAACTCTGTGAGAAACCAGGCTGGTAACATTGATAACATTGATAACATTGATAACTGTAGTATATTGCTATGTTTAGCATAGATCTGGGATTGATTGCTATTGCCTCCGTAGCATTACATCTTGACAAGGTTATCACCGATTGACTAGTGTGGTCTAGTTGTTGTTGAAATGGTGAATAAAGACGCACGCTGAACGTTGCTCCAGAGACCAGAGTCATTATTATTATAAAGTGTATCTTGTAATGTCAGAGAGAACAGCAAGACACAACATGGTGTCAGAAGATGTGACTTCTTCACAAATATAAGGAATTGCGAGGCGCCGTCGATCTACGCAGAAACTTTGTGGAGAACTATAGATAGCATAGCATAGCATATAGCATAGCTATCGACCCTGTGCGACGTTCGTTCGTAGTAGCTAGCGAGTGAAAGCAAAGCATGGAACAGTTCAAGCCTCCCGCGCCGCTCATGCTCTCTGGAAACGTGAGTGAGAATTGGCGTCGGTGGAAACAACGTTTTGAACTGTATATGATTGCCACTGGTGCAGATGATAAAGATGAGCATGTGAAAATAGCCATCATGCTGCACACCATAGGAGAAGAGGCATTAGAGGTATATAATACATTCACCATTGATTTTGAAGACCCAGCATACGAGACAATGAAAGAGATCATGGATGCATTTGAAGCATACTGTATCCCCAAAAAGAACATTGTTTTTGAACGTCACCAATTCTGGTCCCATTCTATGTCAGAGGGAGTTAGTGTCGACAAGTTTGTGACTGAACTCCGTCAGAAATGCAGAGACTGTGAGTTTGGTGCAGGTGAGAATGACACATTGAGAGACAAAATGGTGTTTAGCCTAACTGATCCTCGCATGAAAGAGAGACTATTGAGAGAGACAGACCTAACCCTGGACAGAGCACTAACCATATGCAGAGCTGCAGAAGCTGCCAAGTCACAGCTGCAAGCTATGGGGACAGGGCACGCAGACGCCCCAGTTCAAGCACTGTCCAGAGGAACTACTAGCTACTCTGAGATGAGAAGAGGATACAGAAAACAAAGATCGTCAGGAAGAGCAAATGAGCAGACGGACAGCACAAACACATGCGGGAAGTGTGGAGGGACACACCCGCCCCGCCAATGTCCTGCCTTCGGGACCACATGCCACAAATGCAACAAGAGAAACCATTGGTCCAAAGTGTGTGGCGCACCACAGCATGGGACAGTCACAGCAAGGGACGTCAGTCAACTTGAGAGCGAGGTAGATTCTTTATTTGTAGGCTCAGTGTTCTGTGTTAGGGTAGATAAGATCACGCAGCAGACAGACAACGCGTGGTACACCACAGTCAACCTCAGAGACACCCCGGTCAGATTCAAGCTGGACACGGGGGCGGAGGCGAACGTGCTTCCAATGTGCATTTTCGAGGAGATACCGGGGCCCCCACGACTAAAGCCTACACAGACACTTCTCATTGCCTATGGAGGAGCACGCCTGAAACCGAAAGGAACAGTGACATTCACGTGTGAGACACCCAATAGAGCAAGAGCAAATCTAGTTTTTTTTGTGACTGCACAGTCCACCACGCCCATTCTGGGCAGAGAAGCGTGCGAGACACTGCAGCTCGTGAGGAGAATAGAGACGCTTGCAGTCAAGGCACCAGCTACAAAAGAGGAGCTGGTGGAGCGGTACGCATCTGTCTTCAGTGGCCTGGGTGAGTTCCCCGGTGTGCACCACATACACACAGACCCAAGTGTGGCCCCAGTCGTCCACGGATGCAGAAAGATCCCAGTCAGTGTCGTGGACAGACTGAAAACAACCCTGAAAGAGCTTGTAAAAAAGGACGTCATAGCACCTGTGACAGACCCGACCGAGTGGGTGAATAGCCTCGTCATCACTGAGAAAAAGAACGGATCACTGAGGGTGTGTTTGGATCCTCGTGATCTGAATGAGGCAATCAAGAGGCAGCACTACTCGATACCAACCCCGGAGGAAGTCCAGAGCAAGCTCTCTGGGAAGTCAATATTCACGATCCTGGACGAGAAGGACGGATATTGGCAGGTGAGACTTGACGAGCCATCATCTATGCTGTGCACATTCAGTACGCCGTGGGGAAGATTCCGCTTTAAGAGACTTCCTTTTGGCATCAAGTCCGCCAGCGAAGTTTTTCAGCAGAAAAACTGTGAGGCTTTTGGAGACATCGAAGGAGTCCATATCATCGCAGACGATATGATAATCGCCGCCGCCACAGAAGAGGAACATGATGGCATCCTTCACAAGGTCATGGAGAGGGCACAGAGAGCCAACGTCAAGTTCAACAAGGAAAAAATCCAGTACAAAATCAACACCGTCAGATACATGGGCCACGTCATTACACCAGAGGGAGTGAAACCGGATGACACAAAGGTGACGGCCATCAACAACATGCCGCCACCAGAGGACAAGACAGGGCTGCAGAGGCTGTTGGGGATGACGAGGTATTTGGCTCAGTATATCCCTGATGAAGCTTCAGTGACTGCCCCGCTCAGACAGCTGCTGAGGAGAGATGCAGCTTGGCAGTGGAACCATGAACATGATGATGCTTTAATCAAGCTGAAGTCAGCCCTCACCAACGCCCCTGTGCTGAAGTTCTATGACCAAGCCATGCCTCTCACCATACAGGCTGACGCGTCGAAAGATGGACTGGGAGCTTGTCTTCTCCAGGAGGGGAGACCGCTGTGCTATGCCTCACGAGCTCTCACAGAAGCTGAGAGAAACTACGCCCAAATAGAGAAGGAGTTGCTGGCGATAGTGTTCGCAGCCAAACGCTTCCACCAGTATGTTTACGGCAACACTGTTACAGTCCAATCTGATCACAAGCCACTTGAAGTGATTTTTAAGAAACACCTGAGCAAAGCCCCAGCAAGACTACAGCGCATGTTGCTCCAGCTTCAACGGTATGATTTGAAAATAACATACACGCCAGGAAAAGACATGCACGTCGCCGACACCCTTTCCCGCGCGTTTGTCACCGAACAGGCCGACAGTGGAAAAGAGGACCTCTTCGAGGAGAGAGTGATCCACACGATGGAGGCTACTGCTGCCATGAGCTCAGACATGCTCAAGATGCTCAAAGAAGCCACAGCAGCTGACGAGACACTACAGGCAGTGGCTGAGAGACACCGCAGCGGCTGGCCCCAAAGACGACGTAGTGTGCCCGCCAGTCTCTACCAATACTGGCCTCAGCGGCACATTATCCACATCAGGGACGGACTACTGATGACCGGCGACAGAATTGTGATTCCTCAAGCCGCCAGACAGGTGATACTAGAGAGACTACACCTCGCACATCAAGGTATCCAGAGGACAAAGGCACAGGCCCGACAAGTCGTGTACTGGCCGGGAATGACTCGTGACATCGACAACGCAGTGGAGAGATGCTCTCCGTGTCAACAACTCCAACCACAGAACCAGAGAGAGCCCCTCATGTCACATGATATCCCTGAGATACCATGGCTAAAGGTCGGGGCTGACATCTTTGAGCTCCAGGGCCAGTCATACCTTATCGTGGTGGACTATCTGTCCAAGTACCCAGAGGTGCTCCATCTACCTGACAAGACCGCTCACACAGTCATCCGCAAGATGAAAGCAGTCTACGCGAGGCACGGGATCCCAAAAGAGCTGGTAAGCGACCATGTTCCTTTTGCAAGTGCAGAGATGAGGGAGTTTGCAGCATCCTGGGGAATACAGCTCATTCACTCCAGCCCTGCATATCCTCAATCCAACGGTCTGGCAGAGAGGATGGTGAAGACGGTCAAACATGCACTCAAGAAAGCTTTGCAGACCAACATAGACCCCCATCTAGCCCTGCTAGCATTGAGAAACACTCCAATAACAGGCACAGATGTTTCCCCAGCTCAGGTGCTTATGGGAAGAGTACTACGAAGCACGCTGCCCTGCTCTACAGCTGTTCTACAGCCAGCTACCCCGAGAGGAGTTCATGCCAGGCTGAAAGATCTCCAAACCAGACAGGAGCACTACTACAACCGCAACTCACAGCCCTTACCTGAGTTTGCTCCTGGTGCAACGGTTCACATGGAAACGAGACGTGGATGGATGCCAGCCAGAGTCCTAAACCAACGAGAAGAGCCACGGTCATACAACGTGAGAAGCCCGTCTGGTGTTGTCTTCAGAAGGAACAGACGTCATCTCAGGCGTATTCATCCAAGTCTGCATCAAGAGAGAGATCCTGAGCCACTGGAGCAGCCTGCACCTGTGAGCCCGCTGGGAGGACCCCCAGAGTCACCGGATCATCCAGCTCAGCACCCGTCCTCCTGTGAGGGCGAGAGCTCCACTCCTACCTGCCGCACCAGAAGTGGCAGAGCTGTGGTGCTTCCGGCAAGGTATCAAGACTTTGAGATGGGCCAACGCTGAAGGTTGTGCTCCACCAGGGTTAAGTACTGGTGACCTCTGTCCCTTAGTTTAGTTAGTTACTAGATGATAGTTGGACACATTTAGAAAGTGTGTGGTATGTTTACAAAGTTTGATTTTACTCCAAGTGAAAGTTCACAAGTTACTGGACAAGTTATAGGACGTATAACTTTTCAGAGACTAATTTTCAGTTGACCCAAGAGAGACTTTTAATGCTTAAAAGGGGGGATGTAGTATATTGCTATGTTTAGCATAGATCTGGGATTGATTGCTATTGCCTCCGTAGCATTACATCTTGACAAGGTTATCACCGATTGACTAGTGTGGTCTAGTTGTTGTTGAAATGGTGAATAAAGACGCACGCTGAACGTTGCTCCAGAGACCAGAGTCATTATTATTATAAAGTGTATCTTGTAATGTCAGAGAGAACAGCAAGACACAACAATAACATTGATTACATTGATTACATTGATAACATTGATAACATTGATAACATTGATTACATTGATAACATTGATAACATTGATTACATTGATTACATTGATAACATTGATTACATTGATAACATTGATTACATTGATTACATTGATTACATTGATAACATTGATTACATTGATAACATTGATTACATTGATTACATTGATTACATTGATAACATTGATTACATTGATAACATTGATTACATTGATAACATTGATAACATTGATATCATTGATTACATTGATTACATTGATTACATTGATAACATTGCTATCGAGCCGTACGGTAACTGGATGGCTGGATGTCTACAGGCAGAGGCAGAATCTACCCAGAATCCTAGTTGTAGTGTGCACAGCATAGGGCCAGACCACGCCTCCACTATGGTTGGTTGTGGACATAATAATAATACAAATAAATAGCGAAATGCATTTTTTTTTAGCCAAAGCGTTTTATATTGCAGTGAGTGGATACGTCTTTCAGTATAGATGGTCCCAGCGTCGAGCCACCGTCATCTAGTATGGTACAACAGAGTGCTCTCATAGGCCCTGGTCTGAATAGGCCTTTGTCTAAATCTGGACGCCACAATAACAGCAGCAGGGAAGACGAGGGAACAAATAACAATTGTACTTGTGTTTTTGGGAGGGAAGGAGAACGTGGGCGGAGGTTTCTCTACGTCAGCGATCATAAGGACAGGATGAGGGGGACAGAGACACAGAGAGAGGCTTGTGATTCTGCTCGTTTAGAAGAGAGGTTGGACCATCTCCTCTAATATCTGAGAGAAGGGTGCATGACGTGTGTGCGTGTGTGTGTGTGTGTGTGTGTGTGTGTGTGTGTGTGTGCGTGCGCGCGCGTGTGTGTGTGTGTATGTGTGTAGAAATATAGTATCACTTTGTAGTTACTGGTATGGGCCGCCAACTTCTCAAATAATCAATATTTGCAGTATGCATGTAGTATTTGGATTATGATGTCATCCCCAGACAACAAAAGCAGTGTTTGTCACCATGATTGCGTTTCCATCACCTTTTTATACCCACAGTAAAAGTTACTCAGACAAGATGTTGGCATGTTCAACATGTTTCAACAATACTAACTTCAGTGCAGTTGGAATCCTGTCTATTGGAGAGGGAAGCTTTCACCACTGGCCTATGAGGACAACTCAGGGTAAGAAGAAGGTCATTCATCCCTTTAATTGCACCAGTTTGACGTAATCAGGACCAACAGACAGACGGCTGTGAAACATTTGCATCTGTGTGTTAACTCAGAGAGAGAGATAAAGTGTGTGTGTGAGAGAGAGAGAGAGAGAGAGAGAGAGAGAGAGAGAGAGAGAGAGAGACAGAGAGAGAGAGAGAGTGAGAGAGAGAGAAGAGAGAGATAAAAAAGAGATAAAAAACGGTGTAGTGTGGACAAGGCCACAGAGAGAAGACAGAGGGAGAGAAAGAAGAAGAGTGAAAGAAAAAAGAGAGAGAAAGAAGAGATGAGGGGAGAAGTGGGAGGCAGAGTTGAAGAGATAAGGACTAGCCAGCAGGCTATGTTGTGGGAACGCGTTAGGGAACAGACTAGCATGTTGGTGTGGAGCCACGGCCAGGATTAGAACTCCCTTCATGATGATTTATTAAAAGGGATCTGGTTCAGGGTCAGGGCCTTTGGTACGCAGTAGGTTAAATATACATGTCCAGAAGTGTAGCATAGACCATACGTTAGACCATATACAGTAGCTGGCAGCGCGTACAGTAACGCACACTGCTTGCTAAGGTATAGTCAATACGACTGAACGTGTATAACATAGGGTGCGTTCGTAAATACACTCTCACCCAGGGTGCTCTCTGACCGTTTGAAATTGAACTGATTTCAGTTGAAACCAGAGGGCTCGGGGTACTCAGAGCAGATTTCCAGAGGGTATTTACAAACACACCCATTGTTCGTCCCGACCTTCCCAATGCGGGATGGGAACCCGCAACCTTGCACTCCTGAAGCTAACATGTCCCTGTTACTACTAACACACCTGTACTGTGCACCTGTACTGTGCACCTGCTGAACTATACCTGAGAAAGCCACCTTACCTACCATAGATAAACCACATTTCCAGAATGATCAGAGGATATTTATGAATAACTCAGCATTGAGGGTAATGCACAAAGATCCTTGTCTCTGTCTGTGCTGATCAGTAACCCTAACCCTGGTGTTAGATAACCAGTAACCTCCCTGGCGTTAGATACAGAGTTAGATAAAGAGTTAGATAAAGAGTAACCTCCCTGGCGTTGGATAAAGAGTTCTGAAGAGTTTACTTGAGGACAGGTGTCACATGTGTGACGTGTGTTGGTAGGGTAACCCTGGTAACCAGGTAACCCTGGTAAATGTTAAGTGTAATCAGATCCAGACTCTGTCTCGCTCTCAGTCGGACAGACACAAAATAATTGATGAGCACATCTCCCAGTAGAAACAGAAAGGAGGTTGTCTCTGTTACGTATTAATGGCAGGTGTTGTAATTCCAAACTCCCATTTGATATTAAGTTGGTTGGACTTGTACAATGGCTTTTGAAATATTCAGTGGAGGTTCAAATCCAGCTTGGAGTTCTGTTTCTACATTCACATTAAGTTTTCCTCAAGCAGAACTAGATTATTAGTTCTTAGATGATTAGTAATGGTTATGGAGGTAAGATGATGAGACACAACTTGGTTTTTGTTGGCCTGCTAGTGTTTTCTTCCAAGGACAATCACACACATTGCTGTAACAGTAAGTCACAGAGATGCAACAGGATTTATGTCTACATCAAAGTTTTGGCTTAAGTGTTGACTGTATGGTTCATCATGTAATGTTAATCAATTTCTTATCATCACATTAGACCACACAGTTTTCAGTTCTAAAGCCAATAAACGTTTGCAAAATAAACTTTTGCTTAAAGGGAGTGAAGAAATGTGACTCTTTCTGTCCAATCCGGGGATCCGTTTTTGGCTTGTGAGCACAGAACTATCGCCAGAAATTATACAAAAACCTTTTAGCATCTCTTTAACAAATAGGAACACACACAATAACACTGACACTGAACATACACAAACACTAACTCAACACACTCTGTCACTACCACATGCAGTATCCCTGCCAGGCCGGAGCCTGTTTTGGAGGGAGAGAGTGAGGTAAAGGACAATGTTAGTTTTATGTGCCAGACTTGCTGACTTTATACTATCATTAAAGATAGGCTGTCTGGCTATATTTCTCCTTGTGTCTGTGTGAATAAACTCCACGCCAGCGCTTCTCCTCTCCGTCTAAGGGAGCGCTGGTCATGTGACTGTGGAAATCACACAGTGGAGGAGCTGGGAGAGAGACGCAGGAGGATTAACACTGGACACACAAAGACACACACACACACACACACACACACACAAACCCCCCCCCCCACACACACACACACACACAAACCCACACACACACATGGACAAACACACACACACACACACACACACACCCCCACACACACACACACACACACACAAACACACACACACTCAAACACACACACACACACACACACACACACAAACACACACACACACACACTCACTCAAGGGCATCAAATCAAAGTCGCGCAGACTAGACAATTGGACAGACACCAACCATCTCAACCTTCAAGATTAGCTCCTTTTCCAGACTAACAGACTTTTAGCTGGTCTGAAAGAGATTACAGTGACATCGGTCTCATTGTAATGTACGGAATGGAACGAGGAGATACCATTCATGTATTACACTGAGCCCGTCCTCCAATGTCTACCTCCACCAGCCTCCCTTGAGTGGCCTGTACAGTAGGAGTAGAGATTGAAGACCAAATGTGCCTCCCACATTATGAGACATGGATACTGAATGGGAGACCTTCTCCAACTTGAACATGCCCTATTCATATATTCATACTTGAACATGCCGTATTCATATATTCATACCTCATTAACATGCCCTATTCATATAGTCATACCTCATTAACAATATCATTACTGAGTCTGTAGTACTGAGACATGAGCACAGCCTGGTTTATTGTCGTCATCACCTTAATGAAATCCCAGGGTAAGAACAGTAAGGGCCTCTGCCTTTCACAGCTTAACACCCGTCTGACGAGCTGAGTCCTGGTCCCTTCACTCTGCATCTCTCTGATGCCCGCCTTTCTTCTCTCTTCTCTGGCTCAAATAGGCCCCCGGGAACCTGCCTGGGCAGCGACTCCATCAGTCATGATCCCTGTCAACACACAGCCACAGTCACACGTATGTGATCACACACACGCATTGCATACTGTACAGTGCATATCCACATATGTATATCTGTAAATACACACGTACACATATGTACACGCATGCACGCACACACGAAGGACAAACCATACACAGACTCACCACACACACACATACCTGCATGCACGGACACTCAGAGACTCACATACACACGCACACACACACACGCTCACACACATACGTGCCTGCATGCACAGACACATAGAGACAAGCACACACACACACACACACACACACACACACACACACACACATACGTGCCTGCATGCATGCACAGACACATAGAGACACACACACACACACACACACACACACGCACGCACGCACGCACGCACGCACGCACGCACACACACACACACACACACACACACACACACACACACACACACACACACACACACACACACACACACACACACACACACTTCAAAACTAGCCTTTAAAGCCCCAGGGATCAGGGCACGGAGGATGGGGGGAGGAAGAGGCAGGCTAACATAAACACAGCCCCCACATGAACCTCACATGTCCTCCTCCTCTTATCTGTTTTCATCCCTCTCCGTCTCTCATTTTCTTCCGGCTTTTTTCATGTCTTGCTGACACAGCTGCAACACTGTGAGGCTAGGCTCGGCTAGGCTAGGCCCTCACTCTGACACACTTCATCTGGATGTGGGTGTGTTTTTATGAGAATGATGGAAGGAGGAAGGTGGAAAGCAAGATATTGGTATGGAAGTGGAAGTCTTGCTGCTAGTGGAAGAGAGTATGTACTGTATGTATGTGACAGCAGCTGGTGAAACCGGGAACATGTCGGCAGCCGATTATTCAGAAAAATGTAAATAAATGTCAACTGTCTTGGAATGGAATGGACTTTATTTGTCATTGCTACAGTACAGGTACCAAACAACGAAATTTAGGAGGGGTGGCTCCCCTGGTGTTAGGAAAGGGAAAAAAAACACATTTAGAAAAATAATAAAATCACAAGAAGGTAAGGAGCTGGTTTACATAAATAAAGGCTATGTACACAATCCACTGTACTATACTGCACAGATAGTCAACTAGGGTTGTCATATTGCACAAAAGTATTTTTTCACGTTATTTAAAGTGTCACAGTTTGCAGGCTTGAAATGTACATGTTTGTGCCTCAGCACTAGCTGCCATACAATCCGTCCGGACTGTCCTGGGCCCAGAACTTAGGCCGTTGCTGTGTTCAGGGCCTTGACGGCCCTGTGGTAGAAGCAGTTCTTCAATCTGTTTGTCTTAGCGGCCGGGGTCCTGTACCTCCTTTTCGAGGGCAGCCTGATAAAGTGTACGTGCCCAGGGTGGGTCGGGTCCCTGGAGATCTTGGAGGCCTTCCTGAGACAGCGTGTGTTGTACAGCTCTTCCAGAGAGGGGAGGGGGGCGCCGGTGATCTTCTGTGCTGTTCTCACGACTCTCTGTAGCGCGTTTCTCTCCGCTGTTGTGCAGCTGTAGAACCAGTTGCAGATGCCGTAGGTGAGGATGCTCTCCACTGCGCCGCGGTAGAAGGCCACCAGTATCTCCTGCTTGTTGTGTTCTTTCCTGAGGCATCTCAGGGTGTATAGCCGCTATTGTGCCCTCTTGATGGTGCCTTTTGTGTTGTCCTTCCAGGCCAGGTCATCCCGCATGTGATGTCCCAGGAATCGGAGGGTTGAGACTCTCTCCACGCTCTCTCCGTCGATGAGCAGGGGCTGGATCTCGGACTTTTTCCTCCTGAAGTCTACGATGAATTCCTGGGTCTTTGACTTGTTTAGCAGCAGGTTGTTAACCTTGCACAGCTTGCTCAGTTGCTCTACCTCATCCCTGTACGCCGCCTCGTCCCCCCCCGAGATACATCCCACCACGGTGGTGTCGTCTGCAAACTTTACGATGTAGTTGCTGGGGTGGACGGGGGTGAAGTCGTGGGTGTAGAGGTTGTAGAGGATGGGGCTTAGCACGCAGCCCTGGGGGGACCCAGTGCTGAGGCTGAGGGCTGTGGAGGTGTGGGGGCCCACCCGCACCCTCTGGGTCCTTGATCCACGCACATATAGAGTGTGATAGACCCAGGTCTAGTAGTTTGGTCACTAGCCTGTCTGGAAGGATGGTGTCTTGTCTAACTAACACAGCTTGTTTTGTGAGCCTGCTAACTGTGTAAAGTAGTGTTCTAGTTAACTAGGTAACAATGTAAAGTAGTGTTGTAGTTAACTAGGTAGCAGCGGGGATTACTCACCCAATCCATTGCATTGCAGTGTGTCATTGATTTTCAACATTGACGTTTATTTACGTTTTTCAGAATGAAAGTCTGAACAATTTGATTGGTTGCCGGTTTCACCAGCTGCCGTCACATATTCAATCATTACGTCAGTTAAACTTCTGTCAGTCTGCCAGTGGAAACACCGTAGTCCATGTCAACCACAGGTAACAAACACATCCAGTTACAGTGATGCATTCCTAACGGTTGCCTAACGTGACTTTGGAGGCAAAAAGGGAAAAACATCACATCCTTCCCCTGGTGATTCAGACGCTTTGTTCACTTGACGGAACCGCAGACTCATTCAGTTAATGATGCTGTTATTGTTTTTCAACCAGTTATGTTGAGACCAGATTCAGAGAATTGAATGAAAATCGAATGCCAGTAACAGTAACAGTAGTAAGAATGCCAGTAACGGAAAGAAACATTTGGGAGGGGAGACTTCAGTGTAAGTGTTCATTTCCCTCACTCATTCATCAATTGACGGGATTTTAACAAACTCTATTTCTGGGACCGATTTCATCACCATGAAGAACAAATGTGTATTCAAAGTAAAAAATATAAATAAAGGTCAAAACCAACTCCTGTGTGTGTGTGTGTGTGTGTGTGTGTGTGTGTGTGTGTGTGTGTGTGTGTGTGTGAGTGTGTGTGTGTGTGTGTGTGTGTGTGTGTGTGGGTGTGTGGGTGTGTGTTTGTGTGTGTGTGTGTGTGTGTGTGTGTGTGTGTGTGTGTTTGTGTGTGTGTGTGTGTGTGTGTGTGCGTACGTGCGTGTGCACATGTGCACGTTTGTGTGTGTGCTCTGTTTTATCTCACTCATTGATAAGGGGCTGTCCTTTCCTGGGTGAAACAACACGAAACTGGAGACGGCCTCTTCTTCCTGTTTATAGCCTCTACCTTGTTAACACGCTGTCCTAGAAACAACACAGAGACCCAGGACAGATAAGGCTAGAGGGAACAGGTTTAATAGTGAACAGACAAACAGAGTTGATGCTTGGGTGGTGTATTAGACAAGGCTAATCTAGTATTAGTGGTATCAGGACAATAGACTTGTACTGATATAGGAGGACGGAGGAATACTTGTAAAACAGGCGCCACCAACCCTTTTCAGAGTGTTTGTGTAACTGCTTATCTTGACCTCCTTCAGTGTAGCCTCACAAATTATCTTCAGATACACAAAATAGACCTTAACATCAGAAAAGAAAAGAAAAGCATTTCCAATGTTGTCAATGTGTTGTCTTTAGCATTGTCACTGTACACGTTATATTTCTTACCAGCATATTAATTCAGTTATCATAATGATAATAAACAGACTTCATATGTTGATCTTCCTTTGTGGTCTGCCACATAGTTGTTGAATAGACCTCAAGAAGAAACCGCGGGTCCCTTGTGGTCAGATTAACAATTTGCACAGTTTACTCAACACTGCAACAATTATGGAAAAATCCAAGACCACATTCAGTTCAGTTCAATGATAATTGGGCAAGTTACAGTAAATGGAAAGAGGGTTGGGCAGCATTAGCAGAAGTAGGCTACGGGTTCGTAGCCTCAGGAATGATGGTAAAACACATTTTGGCACGGAGGAAGTATATATCTCACCAACAATGACAGAAGAAACTGACGCTGGTGGTGGAGACCTCTGCCCTGTAAACAACTGGGCCTGGGAGGTCTGTGACTTCAGGGTCGAGGGTTCAGGCCTCATTTGACATTGTTTTAAGGTCATAAAGGGACCAGCTCTTCACCAATGCTTAACTTAAAACTGCCTCTAAGCCTTAGCGCTCAGGGCCCAGTAGATGATCAATCCAGGGTGTTCAGAGATGGAAGGTCCATGAGGGACGTGAGAGTCCACAGAAAGTCGTGGCGTAGTCTGGCACCATTAATCCAGCGGGCAAACTGAGGGGTCGACCAGGGGGTCTGTACGCTGACCACTGCCCCCAGGGTCCATTAAAGGGTCCCTTTATGTCAACAGCCCTGGTCTGGCCAACGGCTCCTGTAATGGTCACATAAAGGGTGTCAGTGTAACGTCACATAAAGGGTGTCAGTGTGTCAGACTGTGGCGTCAAAACCAAAGTAAGTCGTGTCCAGAGGATCGTAGGCTCCTTCATCTAATGACCGTGTCACATTAGAGATTAGAGTACCCTGGGGTTACGCAAGAATGGAGCCAGCCAGACTCTGTGTCTGCTGGAACGGCCCCCCCGTTTGCCTCAGTCACTCTACCTCCTCCTACGTTTGACCATGTGGGTCATTCTGCTCTACGCGCCCCTCTGGGAACCTCTGGACGGATCAACGTACTGGGATCGGCCATTTCCAACTGGGGGCACCATCAGATCAAAGAGCGCTGCGGCCTGGGCAACTCAATCTAACAGGGGCCTGACTAATCAAAGTTTAATTCAGGATAAGCCTCCAGGTATTGCCGCGGGCCAATAGCAGTGGACAATGTGATTCTAATTTAGGTTGAGCAGGGAGTCAGGGACTAGGAGAATTCGGGGCTCTTTGAAACTCCAAAAGGCTCAGAAACTAAGACCACCTTTGTGAGTGACAGGCCAGCCAGGGAGCACGGTCTCTTTCGGCTGCTGCCCATCTGTGCAGCATTTGCTGAAGTGCAGAATCAAAAGCTTGAAGACTCAAAAGGTTGCAGGTCGCAAAAGCAATTGCTCTGCTGGCACACATCAAAATCCCCCTCTCTTCCTACTAGGGGTGGGCATCGACGATCGATAATTGATCGATAAGGATCTTGGTCGATCACAAAATAAAACATTTGGTCGATCACAAAAAAAAAAAAAAATTGTGATCGACCAAATGTTTTATTTTGTGATCGACCAAGATCCTTATCGATCAATTATCGATCGTCGATGCCCACCCCTACTTCCTACACACTTTAGCTGAGTAGGTACAAAGGAAATGGTTTTCAGGGTGGGTACACCCTGGGTCATATGAGGTCATATTTGCTTATACACATATTAGTCATATTTGCCTTTATTTCACAACACCATTCATATTACATTGTAATACATCAGTGGAGAAGTTCACGTTTGTTTCTGTGTCTGAAGGAGTTTGTTGTTGCGGGGAAACTAATTCACACTAACGCTTGTTACTTTCCACTCAGCAACAAACTCATTCAGAAACAGAAACAAACATGAACTTCTCCACTGATGTATTACAATGTAATATGAATGGTGTTGTGAAATAAAGGCAAATATGACAAAAATGTGGATAAGCAAATATGACCTATTTCAAACCAAGCCCAGCCCAATAGAATAGCCGAGCAAGAGCCCCCAGCATCCATTCCTCTGGCGCTGGGCCATGACTCTCTCCCTTGTGGTTTCATTGTCAGTCACAAGTTAAAACTGGTCAAGCTGTAACTCACGTCTTGGCACCGAGGCTGGTGACCCTCTCCTGTCCTCATCACACTGTCAGGAAAAGACCGGGAGTGACTTGGCACCTGGGTGTGATCTACCTCTGGCCTGACAGCGCTGTGCTTTCCCCCTCGTTAATAAAGGTTTGCAGCATTTGCCCAACACATGTCAACCAGATGTATGCAGCCTGCCAGTGAGTGATGCGCCCTCAGACCAACTGTTTGCCCTGAGCAGGAGGGGGCACGGCAGTGCTTACATAAAGGATACAGGTATAATGCATACCATCGTACCACAGAGCATTGTAAGACTTGTTAGAAGCATGTAAGACCCCATTATAATGTTTTTTATACAACAGTTAGTTCCGACCAAGTAATTTGATTGGACAAGAGGCATTCCATGAGTGCTGATATACAGTATAACAGCACTGGGACTTTTAACTATAGGTATCACTCCGAAATAACCGTTAATCTCAAAGTAGCTAGCCTGCAGATGTTTGTGTTCAGGTTACTAGGCAACAGTCCAGTTGCGGAACTATTTTTTGTTGTTGGAGCCAAAATAAATGATTAAATAAACAAACAAATCATAATCTGTTGTCACTTATTGCGGCCTCGTACCTACGACCAAATCACAGCCGTGCTGATATTCAGTATAACACACTCCCTCTCGTGTGATATTGCTTAATCATATCATCTTATGTTTGCCCATGTTGTAAAGAAAGGTGCAACGTAAGCAGGAACTACTCGTGCAATAACAAAAGAAAGGGAGAGTCGCCCAGCAGAAACATATCTCCACATCTCCTGTCCCTACAAGCCACGTCCACTTAGCCCCATGTTTTGGGACAAGATAGGTGTTGACAAGCATCTCTATGCAACATCCGATCGTCCCAATGTTCAAGACGAAACAAAACCGCGGCAGAAGGGAAGTGTGGACCCGAGCATGTGGCTGCAGCTGGGGAGGCCTGTATGGTGAGAGGCCCGCGTCTCCTGTTGGGAGGCTCACACAAAGGCTGTCCAGACCGCCCAGGCGTGTGGGGACAATGGGGGCTGTCAGGGAGCCACTCACTGTCCTCAACACCTCTGCCACAGGACAGGTGGGAAGTGACAAAGCCACGCCCACCTTCCGGCGTTCTCCTGCAGGGGAGAGGGGAAGGGGTGGGGCCGCACCGGGCGAGAGAAATGCAAGTGGGGGACTACTGGACCACGGAGAGAACGAGCTTCCCACGGCTGTCAGAACTGCAGAGTCACTACCCATCTTCCGTCGGAGACTGAAGACCTCCATCTCATCTCAGGTTACACCTTAACTGCTCCTCCTGAGACATCTACTGCCCCCCCAGCACTGCGTCTCCTGAAGACAACCGCTTTTCCCCTTTACTGTGTCCCCTAAATCTTCTATTGCCCCCCTTGTACTGTTTCACTGTTTCTCCAGTGTCTATGTACAAATACAAAAAATAGAAGGTTTAGAAGAAGGTTTTTCCTTCTATCACAGAGACTGCCAATGGCCTCGGGCCTGAGCTGGATTACTCTTCCTGCTACGACTGGTGGATTAATGATTCACTTGTTTAGTCAAATGTATTGATTGTAAGTCGCTTTGGAATAAGGCGTCTGCTAAATGCCAAAAATGGAAAATGTAAATGTAAAAAGAGAGAGAAGCGGCATCCTCTGTCTTTGTTAAGCTCATTCCGTGGTGAGAGTGAGTTACAACAGGAAAACCAGGAGCGATGGTGCATGTCATTGAGTTTCCTAAGGCAAGGTGGGTTTTGTTTAGCTTTCCAAGTACGTGTGGGAATTAGGCTCAGGCTGTAAAGCATCTTTCCCCAACGACTTCAAGGCTTGGTGGACCTCATTACCGAGTGTACGAGGAGTCATACATCATACTGTATGTACACATGGAAACATATGGAGGCCATTTGGCCTAAGCATGTCGCTAAAGTGTACACTGTACAATACAGTAGAACCGGTGTTCCTGGAATGAGAAGTACTCCACCACGTGACTAATAGGAGTTGTACATTAAAGGGGACCTGTAGACTTGAATGAGAAGAGCAGTCGCCTTCCAGTAAATGAGTGTTTTCCAGGTTGGGGGGATTCGCCTGGATATTTTTCTACATTCGTCCAGAGCGAGACGTCTGACAGATCCCTCCTGCGTTCAGCGGCAGTATTCTTGGCTGCCTTCCGCTCTGTGATCAGCTTTGATGTCTGCCTTGCTGCTTCCCGTAGGCTTTGTCCTCCAGTCATCCTCCATTGTAGAACTTCCCAGGCTCAGACCCTCTGTTGGCAAAGGTAGTAAAGCAGGAAGAAAAACACACACACACACACACGCACATGAACACACATGCACACACACGCACACACACACACACACACACACACAAACACACACACACACGCACATGAACACACACGAACACGTACACACACAGAGTCTATAAATATCATCAGCCAGAGCATAGTGCAGA
>NC_137680.1:731712-751712 GCF_963989245.1 Nansenia antarctica | reverse complement strand
CTTTGATGATGTGAAAGGGCCCTAAGGATTAGACCAAATAAGAAGACAAGAAAATCATCAGTGCTATTAATTATTAAACGAATGCTGCCTGGTCTTAAAAGAAAAGATTTAGGAAACACTAAAAAGCGGAGATATGAAGCGGAGGACAGCGTTACCCTGAGATCTTACAATAGATTAGAACAGCCAGGAGGTAGGTGTGTGTGTGTGTGTGTGTGTATGTGTGTGTGTGTCTCTTTCTGTGTCTGTGCCTGTGCCTGTGTGCGTGTGTGTGTGCACGTGTGTGTGTGTGTGTGTCTCTCTCTTTGTGTCTGTGTCTGTGCCTGTGCATGTGTCTGTGCGTGTGTGTGTGTCTGTGCATGTGTGTGTGTGTGTGTGTGTGTGTGTGTCTGTGCGTGTGTGTGTGTGTGTGTGTGTGTCTGTGTGTGTGTGTGTGTGTGTGTGTGTGTGTGTCTCTTTCTGTGTCTGTGCCTGTGCCTGTGTGCGTGTGTGTGTGCACGTGTGTGTGTGTGTGTCTCTCTCTCTTTGTGTCTGTGTCTGTGCCTGTGCATGTGTCTGTGCGTGTGTGTGTGTGTGTGTGTGTGTGTGTGTGTGTGGATGCAGTCAGTATGGTCAGTGTGGGGTCAGTAGCATAAACACCTGAGGAACAGTCTAAACAAGCGGAGCAGTAGACCAAACCAACGGCTGCGTTTTGTCTTCCAACCACAAACAGGCTGAAGCTGCAGTGTGTCCGTGGACGTCCCAGGGGGATTTGTGAATCATGTACTGTGGTAACCTTGTGGTTTAGCCCCCGCTTTGAGTTATATTGAACCGATATTAATATGATATCTGTGAGTCGGTGTGTTTCAACCAAATGCTCCCCCACAAACCATTACAGTGATTTGGTATTAACTTATATTAGATAATGCATCACAATGAGCCTGTCCTCAGATCTCTCAGTCTCCGCCAGCCACGTGTTTGATACCGTTTCTCATTCAATTCCATTCATTACACCGAGTCTGTCCTCCCATGTCTACTTCCACCAGCCTCCACTGATCCTATTCCTGATCGCTCTTTGTAAACGAGAGGAGCGGTTACTGTAATGTCAGGAGGACGGCACATTGTAAACATGAACTAGTGTTTATCTCTCACATACACACACACACACTCACACACACACACACACACACACACATACACACACACACACACACACACACACACACACACACACACATGAACTAGTGTTTATCTCCCACTGGTGCTTGTTGTTGTTGTTTTGACTGAGGTTTCAACCCCAACCCAGAGCCCTGTTCCCATGGTTACACAGACCCATAGCCCTGTTCCCATGGTTACACAGACCCATAGCCCTGTTCCCATGGTTACACAGACCCATAGCCCTGTTCCCATCACACAGACCCATAGCCCTGTTCCCATCACACAGACCCATAGCCCTGTTCCCATCACACAGACCCATCGCCCTGTTCCCATCACACAGACCCATCGCCCTGTTCCCATCACACAGACCCATAGCCCTGTTCCCATCGCACAGACCCATAGCCCTGTTCCCATCGCACAGACCCATAGCCCTGTTCCCATCACACAGACCCATAGCCCTGTTCCCATCACACAGACCCATCGCCCTGTTCCCATCACACAGACCCATAGCCCTGTTCCCATGGTTACACAGACCCATAGCCCTGTTCCCATCACACAGACCCATAGCCCTGTTCCCATCGCACAGACCCATAGCCCTGTTCCCATCACACAGACCCGTAGCCCTGTTCCCATCACACAGACCCATAGCCCTGTTCCCATCACACAGACCCATAGCCCTGTTCCCATCACACAGACCCATAGCCCTGTTCCCATCACACAGACCAAAGTACACTTGCTTGATGTGTTTGGCCGTTAAAGTGACAAAAACCAGACGGACAGCGTTATGCGTCAACTCTTCCTACGTCCTACATGGATCATTCCCATAGGCTGGGAACACTGTTGCCTTTATACCTGAACATTTACACTTTTATAGTCGTGGAGATCTGTAGCGCCCGGCGGGTTGACGAGGCCATGACTTCACTGTGCTAATGTGGCAGCTGTAATAAGGCTTGTGTCTTTGATCCTGATCCCTCTGGAGCAGGCAGGAACACTTCTCCAGCCCCAGCTGGGCCTGGGGGCACAACCAGAGCGCAGTCTGGTCACAGCCTCCATCAGGGTGTTGACAGGAGGCCTGACATCATTAAGATGACTGGATGAGACGTAACGTGGGCCGTGCCTCCCCGGTTAAAGGGCTCGGGTCACCGGCGGTGGTGGTGGCTGTGATGAGGATATGGGCCTCCTCCACCTCTACTAGCCCCTGCACTGTGTCTGCAGAGACACCTGCTTCCCCCCTATACTGTTTCTCCTGAGACATCTACTACCCCCTTGTACTGTTTCTCCTGAGACATCTACTACCCCCTGTACTGTCCCTCCTGAGACATCTACTACCCCCTGTACTGTCCCTCCTGAGACATCTACTACCCCCCTGTACTGTTTCTCCTTAGACATCTACTACCCCCTTGTACTGTTTCTCCTGAGACATCTACTACCCCCTTGTACAGTTTCTCCAGTGTCTATTAAATATTTTTATAACATTCTTTTTAAACGTTCTTCTTCTAGCACGACGACTGCCAATGGCCGCTGGCCTGAGCTAGATTACTTTTCCTGCTATGACTGGTGGATTGATGATTCGCTTACTTAATCAAATGTATTGATTGTAAGGTGCTTTGGAATAAGGCGTCTGCTAAATGGCAAAAATGTAAATGTGAAATGTAACAAGTTCAAGTCAGGAAGTTACCGTTGTCCTGAGTGACCTTCCCTGCAGGCCTCTATGTGAGCACATAGCCACGTGTTCATCTGACAGTGTTTATGTGCACGCACACACACACACACACACACACACACACAACACACACACTCACACACACACACACACACACAAACACACACACACACACACACACACTCACACACACTCACACACACACACACACTCACACACACATACACAAACACACACACACACACACACACACACACTCACACACACACACACACACACACACACACACACACACACACACACACACACTCACACATACACGTATACACACACACACGCATCGTCGCATCCCGCAGACAGCCACAGTGCAGTCTAAATGTTACAGTGGTATGCCAGTGACCCTTGTATGCCCCGGTCTAGGAGAAGTGCTGAACCATTATGGGATATGTTCTCTTATTTATGCATTCTCTCAGTCCCTCTTTCCTCATTTCTCTCTATCATTTTTGTTTATACTCTCTTTTTTGAGGCTCTCCAAATGTATAATCTCATCGGTTTGACCCACATCAGTTACTAAGCGGAAGCCACAGGAGCTTTCATGGCTTCAGTTCACAATGGGCCACTCATGTGTTTCTTATCACTGAAAGTTCACGAAACCCACAGTTTCGCTTTTCAGTCAACTCCCTGTTTTCCCTTACTGACCAATCTTGTAAACAGTCGTTTCCTCAAATGAAAATCAAACATTAGTTTTTTTGTTCAAACTCTGAAAGTCTGTGGCATTGTTGCATGCAAAGCCTGGTCGTTACGGTGAGAGAGGCTCAGGTTTCTAATTAGAGGGTAGAGGGGGTCCTGTAAGTGACATCACCTCCCCCCTGGCACTATAGTGAGGTGTGTGTGTGTGTGTGTGTGTGTGTGTGTGTGTGTGTGTGTGTGTGTGTGTGCGTGTGTGCGTGCGTGAGTGAGTGAGTGAGTGAGTGAGTGAGTGAGTGAGTGAGT
Organism: Nansenia antarctica; assembly: GCF_963989245.1. Lineage (NCBI taxonomy): Eukaryota > Metazoa > Chordata > Actinopteri > Argentiniformes > Microstomatidae > Nansenia > Nansenia antarctica. The sequence goes on along the minus strand of NC_137680.1, from coordinate 747,922 downwards.
GAGTGTGTGTGTGCGTGCGTGCGTGTGTGTTTGAGAGAGAGAAAGAGAGCGAGAATGAGAGGCAGCTGGTTTGTTGATTTGACAACCACTGCTGTGTTGCTGTGTGAGACTTCAAACACCCTCGTCTTCACACGAACTGTCAGGACTGGACCTTATAATTTGACTTTATTGTTCCTGTTGCTTGGTTTGGTCCATTGTGACCACGGCGTCTGGGAACTTCCTCACCAGCGGTTTGGAGGAACTAAAGAGGGGAAAACATTGTGTGGTATTTGAGAGGTGCTCTCGATCATCCGAAAGTTATTGTATTATCTAGCAAAGTATTATATGTATTCTAGCAAAGAACATACCTGTACATCATACCTGTACACATGGGCGTCACCACCATATATTTGGGGGGGGACGTGTCCCCCCCACCTTTGAAACAAGGTCGTTTGGACCCCCCCACATTTGCCATCAAAAATATGTTGCATGACTGGTCAGCGTTATTTTCATTGCTTCACAATCAAATCCGTTCCACTTTATGAGTAGGGGATTGCCCATATCCAGAAGTCCACTCCGCGTTTTACTTCTGTTTTTAACACGGCAGCAGCACATCAAAACATTCAGACTGAGGCAAGACGATATTTAGATCATCCACCAAGATGGATATAAGGAATTTTTTTTCTAAGAAGAGAAAAGTAAGTCAAAGTCATCCAAGTTTTCCCGTGAGTGGCCAAACAGCAACATTGCGTTCTCCCAAGGTCAAACACAGCCAGCTTTTCTGATAAGAATGTTAGCACCTTATGAGACATTCTCTGTATTAGCAATGGAATTAGCATAGCCTACTAGCAACCAAATACGAGCTAGATCAGCTATATGGCACTAGCAGTTTTGTTAGGCATTACTAGTGCGGTTAGACATGTTTAAATGCAGAACAGACACAGGCGAAATGTCATCAAAAGCACAGAATGGCGACAAACACCTCACAGTGCTTACCTGTCCTGTCATTATTGCATCTCCTGCCCGTGTTCATTGCCCTGAGCATTTGCACTATTTAATTTGGCCATTGCACCCACCCAAAGAATCAATTTTGCATCTGATTGCTTGAGCTAGGGTTAAAAAATAAGAAGAAAACACCTGTTCCATTTATTTTTCTATTTCTAAAATGCTTGTGATTGTATTTTTTGTATTGATGATTGTATTTCTATGTCAAATGTTCTATTAGAGAAAAACAATATGAACAAGTGCTCAATGCATCCCCATTTCTCCTGATATAGGTGGTTGAGACTTGAGAGTGAGAGTGAGTCAGAGGCAGGGGCAGCAGGCAGGGGCAGTGGAGACAGCTCTAATTCACTCTTTGATTTTTTGGGTTTGTTATAGTTGTATGTTCTGCAATGCACTGAAGAGGGCTAAGTTTGATTGTAATAGGCTCTGAGTAGCCTAGGTACATATTTTATGTTTCCTCATAACTTTTTATTCAATTTGTTGACTCAAAGTTACCTCATTCTTTTCTAATTCACTCTTTGATTCTTTTTGAATCTTCATATTTAATAAAGTACCTAAAAAGTGCCACGTGTCAGTGTCAGGCCTCTGTGAGTTAAACCAAAACATAATAGTAGTCAGTAATTGCAGACCATGCCAGCTCCAAGGAAAAACAAAGAAAGAGGGAGATTATTTTGGGTGTAAAACGCACCAGAATGCAGGAAATTGAATCTACTATTTAAAAAAATTCGGGGGGGGGGGGACCCCCAGACCCCCCGAAAAATAAGTGTCCCCCCCACATTCAAAAAGCTGCTGACGCCCATGCCTGTACATCATACCTGTCCATCAGGGGCAGCTGAGGCTCATTGTAATGAATGGAACGGAGTGAGGAATGTTATCAAGGAACGGTATCAAACACATGCGATGTCTACCTCCACCAGTCCCCTGCCGACCACAAGATGTTGTCATAAGCCACGTTGTCTAATGACACATTTAGCTTGTTTCTGTTCGTAACAATGCAGTTATCGCCAGTGATACACTTGAAACAAACAAAATGGATTTATGTTTGGAAGGTGGGCGGTCGCGGTACTGTCAGCCTTCTAACAGCATCTGCAGCGGAGCGCTATAATAATAATAATAATAATAATAATAATAATAATAATAATAATAATAATAATAATAATGCATTAGATTTATATAGCGCTTTTCCGAGGCTCAAAGACGCTGACAATATGGGAAAAACGGAAAAACACAGAAACAACAAGCAACAGATAACATGAGCACATAGAACACAGAGTTAACGAACGGGGAAGGGGAGGTTGTATGCATGTCCATGGGGGGAGGGGGGTGGCAGGGTTAGGGGAGATGGTTAGGGATAGGGGAGGTTGTATGCATGTCCAGGGGGGGCGGGGGTGGCAGGGATGGGGGAGATGGCTAGGGGTAGGGGAGGCTGTAGGCATGGGAGAACAGGTAGGTTTTGAGGTGGGATTTAAAAGTGAGGAGTGAGGGTGAGTCTCTGAGTGGTTGAGGGAGAGAGTTCCAGAGGCGGGGTGCGGCTCGTGAAAAGGCACGGTGACCGAAGCCTTTGAGTTTTGAGGGTGGGACAGTGAGGGGAACAGTGGATGAGGATCGGAGGGTACGGGTAGGGCGGTGGGGGAGAAGGAGGTCAGTCAGGTAAGGGGGGGCCAGGCTATGGAGGGCTTTGTATGTGAGGATGAGGACTTTGAATTGTATACGTTCTTTAATGGGGAGCCAGTGGAGAGAGTGGAGGACAGGAGTGATGTGGTCACGGGAGCGGGTGTTTGAGAGGAGGCGTGCAGCAGAGTTTTGGACCATCTGGAGTCTATGGAGGGAGCGGGAGGTGATGCCGGTGAGTAGGGAGTTGCAGTAGTCGAGGCGGGAGGAGATGAAGGCGTGGATGAGGGATTCAGCAGCGGGGGGGGAGAGGCAGTGTCTGATTTTTGCAATGTTACGGAGGTGGAAGTAGGATGTCTTGACAATGGAACTGACGTGGGGATCGAATGAGAGGGTGGGGTCCAGAATGAAGCCGAGGTTGCGAGCCAGGGGGGAGGGGGTGATGGTAGTGTCGTCAATGGTGAGTGTGATGGGTCCGGTTTTATTGAGGGTGGATTTGGTGCCGATGAGGATGACTTCGGTCTTTTCACTGTTCAGTTTGAGGAAGTTGTGTGTGAGCCAGGTTTTTATTGCGGAGATGCAGGTTTCGATGTGAGTGAGGGGTGGGTTCTGGGTGGAGTTTGTAGTGATGTAAATCTGGGTGTCATCGGCGTAGCAGTGGAAGTCCAGGTTGAATTGGCGGATGATGTGACCGAGGGGGAGTGTGTAGCAGAGGAAGAGCAGGGGCCGAGGACTGAGCCTTGTGGGACCCCCTGTGTGACAGAGGAGGAGGAGGAGGTGTGACCGGAGAGGGAGATGAACTGGTGTCTGTTGGTGAGGTAGGAGGTGATACCGCATAAGAACCTGAACCCTCAAGAACTTTACTCTGTGTACCCCTACATTGATGTAATAAAAGCAATTCTGATTCTTGATTCTGATATCACCGTCCTGATCAACGTAGTCGTCTTCATCTTCACAATCCGCAGTCAGTCATCCTCCAGTAAACCTCTCTTCTCCTCAAGCCCATATCCTAATGAATCATTCATAATCGATAACTAAACCATGAGTGGTGGTCCAGGCCGTCCCTCCATCTCCTGTCTGTCCCCAGTGGGGTGATGACAGCTGTGAGAGCGCCGCCCCTTCCTTCTCCCTCTCCCTCTCACATCCCTGTAATGGTTCACCACCCAGCCTGGGCGCCTCTGTAACTCTGCCACGTCCAATCACAGTCAGCCGTCTGTCACTTCCAATCACAGTCAGCCGTGCCGTCCGACCATCCGATGTCCGCTCAAGCATGACGCAGCCCGGACCCTTCCTCAGACCCACCCCACCCTGGTTCAGACCCCCCCACCCTGGTTCAGACCCACCCCACCCTGGTTCAGGTTTTTGAGTCTTTTCTTTAGGGTCTGAAATATTAATAATAATGTTTTAGTCCTGACCCTTTTAGGTGTTTTAGAGGCCGGGTGTGAGGGGTTGGTAGGCTTGGTAGGCTTGGTAGTTTTCCGTGCTTCACATTAACTGACATGTTCCATTTTCCTCTGGGGAAAGTTGAAAGAAAGACAGTCGAGGCGTATTGGTTTTTCCATGCTGTTGATAGCTGAGGCTGCCAGTTGCTGTACGTAGTGATAAGAACACTATGGGCATGGAAACATCCAGGCCACAGTTCGTTCATAGCAGAGAGAGCTGATCAATGGGACAGGGAGAGTGGTGGTGGAGGTGGTGGTGGTGGTGATGGTGGTGGTGGAGGTGGAGGTGATGGTGGTGGTGATGGTGGAGGTGGAGGTGGAGGTGGTGGTGGTGGTGGAGGTGGTGGTGGTGGAGGTGGTGGTGGTGGTGGTGGTGATGGTGGTGGTGGTGGGTGTTCTATGGCACAGTAGGGGGCTATGAGGTCTCAGTGTGCTGATAGAGAAGCTGATGTTTGAACCCTAACCCTTGGGGGGAAGGGGCACAACCTCAACCCCCCCCCCCCCTCCATCCATTCGTTTGTAGTTGACCCCCTACTGCCCCTGCGATGCTGTGACAGCCTCAACATGTGGTGGGAACATCTCAGCCGACGTTGTGAGAACGTTGTGAGAACGTTGTGAGAACGTTGTGAGAACATTGTGAGAACATTGTGAGAACATTGTGAGAACGTTGTGAGAACGCTGTGAGAACGCTGTGAGAACGTTCCCTGGCACCTTGGGGGGCACAGCTGGAGCAGTAAGCCGCAAAATGCCCAACCGTTTATTTATTTAGTTCTTTGCTATTTATCTATTACAAATAGAATGTCGATGCTTGAACAGACTTTCATTCGACAGCCTACGTGTTGTTGTTGCTGTACGTACACTGACACTCTTCTATTCCTGTTTCCTTTTTTTCTTTTTCTTTGTAAGTGCCTTGCCTTTTGTCAGACTGATAACTGAAAGTGTACTGACAAAAGACAACGCCATGGAAACTCTTTTCATGTCTTGGACACTTTCCTTTAAGCTTTGTAAAATGGACCCAGTCCGAGGATCTTTTTTCTTTTCTTTTTTTTTTCAACACTTTTTTTTTCAACACACCAACAGGCTTACGCTTCAGACGGGGAGTGCGAAATTCTGCCGACTTTGGTGAAATGAGACATCTGGCTCCTCTCCAGAGCGAGCTCTCTTTTAGAGCTTTCACACCAGCTGAGGGCTTAATGAGAGCTCACTCCGAGAGAACAGCCCTTCATAATTTAAGACGCCAGGAGATTTAGAGATGTGCCCAGATTTATGTGTGTGTACGTTACTGTATATACAACTCCTCGACAGCGTATCTGGGGGAGATCCTTGTTTCCCAGAGAGTTCCAGGGTTTAACCCACACCGAGGGCAGTGTCTCTCCCAGGGTTTAACCCACACCGAGGGCAGTGTCTCTCCCAGAGGGTTAGTGTTGTCTCAGTCGCATAAGCTACGTTGGCGTTTATTAGTCTGGCAGCTTAGAATCTAAACGAAGCTATCCAGACATACACACACAAACACGCACACTCGCACACACACAAACCTGCACACTCGCACACACACAAACATGCACACGCGTACACACTTGCACACACACACACACACAAACACGCACACTCGCACACACACAAACATGCACACTCGCACACACACAAACCTGCACACTCGCACACACACAAACCTGCACACTCACACACACAAACATGCACACTCGCACACACATGCACACACATACACACACACACACACACAAACCTGCACACTCACACACACAAACATGCACACGCGTACACACTTGCACACACACACACACACAAACATGCACACTCGCACACACATGCACACACACACACACACACACACACACACACACACAAACATGCACACTCGCACACACATGCACACACACACACACACACAAACATGCACACTCGCACACACATGCACACACACACACACACACACACACACAAACATGCACACTCGCACACACATGCACACACATACACACACACACACACACACATTGATCCCCCCCCCCCCCCCCCACACACACACACACACTGATCCCTCCATCTGAACACTCTCTAAATAGTGTGCCACGCAACCTCCCCTCGAGTCACCGCCAACCTCTCCTAGCTTCCATCAACATCTGAGTATTTGAGTGCCCAGCCACATTCCCTGCATGCTTTCAGACCAGAAGCACTGTGATGCTTTCAGACCAGAAGCACTGGAAGGATTTGACAATGAATTGTTGTACAGTGTCCATGAGGGGTATGCACAGTATACATCATCTCCTTCCCGCTATGATCTCACCCTTCATTAGTTCACTCATCGGCAGCGAGGCATCACAGATAGCAGAGGCTTAACATTCCAACACTGAGCTGTGGACGGAGAGTGGATCAGGTGTCACTATATGGCAGGGAGGATTACCAGGGAGGCTGGGGAGCTCGGTCCAGGGGTCCAGAGGGGTGGGGGTGGGGGTGGGGGTGGTCAGGTTGTGGGTCCAGAGGGGTGGGGGTGGGGGGGTTGGGGTGGTCAGGTTGTGGGTCCAGAGGGGTGGGGGTGGGGGTTGGGGTGGTCAGGTTGTGTGCTCTGCCCAGGGAAAGCATTTACCTTTACCCGTTTGGCATTTAGCAGACTCCTGCTGTTATCCAAACGACTTACAACAAATACATTCAGTTCAAATACCGTTTGAGTAAGTGAAGTCATCTAAAGCATCAGTCATCTAAAGCATCAGTCATGTAGAGCATCAGTCATCTAAAGCATCAGTCATCTAAAGCATCAGTCATGTAGAGCATCAGTCATCGCAAGAAAAAAGTAATCTATGCTCGGGCCAAGGCCCATTGGCTGTCATAATACTAGAAGAAGGAGTATTTTTTTTAAAGTAGAGAAACGATACAGGGAGGTAGAGGGGATAGCACTGTTAACTTTGAGATGACTGTAATCACTTGAGCTGAGTGATATCGGTGAATAGCATCAGGCAATATACCACTTTAAAAAACGCATAGAACTGAAAGGCCTTAGCTGTTAGAAGATGTTAAAATACTTTTAGGCTACTCAACAATACTGATGCAGCGAGCTTATGCGGCTTGTGTTTTTACTGCCTCTGCATAGCTAACTCTGTAGGCGGAACACATGCTCATTCTACCCCCCGTTACAACGTGAAGTACATGAGCACAAAGCAAACAGTGAGTCATTAAGTCGTACAGGTCAACGCGCCGCACTTATCAGCCAGAACAGGAGTGGTCCTCGTCAGTAGGGGAGAAAAGGGAGTCTGCCGGTCTGTTGATAAAAGTCAGAATAAGTCTGAGCGTGTTATCTCACCAGCCTCTGTCTTTATTAGCATATCAGAGGTCTGAGAGGTCTGATAAGTAGTTAGTTGACTGCTGGAAGTCCTCCACCTCATGTACCAGAGTCACGTGTATCTGTGTGTGTGTCCACTGACTAATCATCAAGGTGATTATTTGCTTAGTGTGAATGGTCATGTGCCTCACTGTGCTGTGCTGTACTTCAGGTGTTGAGTCAGTGTGACTGGAGCAGGCTAGCTGTGACCGCTGACTGGAGCAGGCTAGCTGTGACCGCTGCATGCTCGCTAGACACTTTTTTACCCTTGAATGAGGTTGTTTTAGCTAACGGTCGTATTAGTTAACGACTTCTATAAATCTACCGTATGTATGTACGTATGTACGTATGTATGTATGTAAAACAGTACCACGTAGATGTCTTACAGAGTAGATATACCGTAGCTCCACGTCTGTGCAGGCTGTCCCTCTTTGACACCAGGTTACGACGCTCTCACTGTCTTACAATGATTAGCTTTGAATGACAAAAGAGCCACATTCAGTGAGTTAAGAGCCCATCTTGTCTATTTTATGGCTGGGTGTGGGTCTATTGAGGTTGGGGGTCCCTTAAGTCGCCCCCTGTGTCCCCCGCTGCTGCCCTGCATGACAGTGACCCCTCCCCCCCCCTTAGGTAGCCCCCCACCCCCCAATCATACATCAAGTGGCTAATGGCACTTGAGGCCTCACAATGGTGATGAGATTTATGATGCTCCTCCTGGCTTTGTCTGTGGGGGAGTGGAGGACTGTTTGTCTCTGGCTCCGTCTCAGTTATACTTTATTGTCATGTTGTTGTTTTTTGTCCCCCTCCTTTAACTAATGACTCAGGGCGTCCAGGTCTCCCTCTTATCTCCAGGCCCAGCGTGGGGGACATTGTTTAAGGCCATTAATAAAGCAAGCGGTCCTCTTGTCTCTGCTCGGAGAACAGAAGACCCCCCGTCTCTCTCTCTGTCCTCACAACAGACCATCCAGAGCCGTTTCTGGGGTGCTGGTTAATGGACCGAACAGGATGATGTCGTTAATTTTGGACCATTAACATTCATAGGTTTTATGTTCACACATGGCACAGTGACCCCGGGGGTGTTGTGAGGGGTACAGATGCTGTAAGAAGAGCAGGAGACTCCTCCTCATTCATCCTCATTGAGCTTTCTGGTTAAAGATTGAACATTTCTGAGCTTTTTCTAAAGAGTCCAATGGTGGCAGCCTTTCACCCATTCTATCTTCTAGATAGGAGACAGATGTTTCGAAAGAGAGAGGGAGAGATAGAGAACAGGAGACAGAGAGAAATGAAAGAGATTGCCCGCTCACTGCAGACGACCCTCATCAGTGGAGGATTGATTTGACAGGTAAAAAAATGGGCTTGACTGGTTTTAAAGCTTTGAAGGAGGTCCCTGAGAATTTATGGACCTCCTTATCTGATGTTTACCACAACGAATACATATTTCAAAGTGGAACTTCCTGTAACCTTTTCGGTTTGAGCCCAGCTGGTTCTCCTTGGATATGCTCTCTACTGGAAGCTCAAACAACCTGTAACAATTTAGTTGGTGAGAAGTTGATGAAGTAAGTTAGTCCTCGTGACCCAAACAACCACTTCTTTGTGTGTTTGTTTTTCAGCCCTTTCTTTTCTAACAGTAAGTCTAATGTCTCTAACAACAACACCCATGTCGAATGTTACTCTCTTACACTTGTGTAATGTGACGTAACAATAAAACTTGAAACTTGAAACTCTGTTTAAGCCCATATGTGATATTAGCCTGTACAGACAACAGTAGCTAATTGACTATGAATTGAATTAGCTCTTATTCAAACAAGGCCTGTCCTCTGGGCGTTGGAGAGGGGGAACATTGGTGTGACCTTCCCTTTGCAGTTATCAAACGGAGGTCAAAGGCAAAGTAACCCAAATAACAATAACATTGATCAGAAGCAAAAAATCCATTTGGTGTGTGCTCAACCCCAGTGTGACCTAGCGATCACGCAACACGATCGTGCAACATTCCCCCCCCCCCCCCCTTTTTTTCCCGCATGCAATCTCTATCATGGCTCCGGTTGTCCAAGGTCCTGATGCAGCATGACAGAAAACATCTGGTTCCTCTTTGGCTGCATGGGGCGCCTAGTTAAGCCTTCCCTGCAGGCGGGCCAGCCGAGAGAGAGAGAGAGGGAGAGAGGGAAAGAGACAGAGAGAGAGAGAGAGAGAGAGAGAGAGAGAGAGAGAGAGAGAGAGACAGAGAGAGAGAGAGAGAGAGAGAAAGAGAGAGAGAGAGAGAGAGAGAGAGAGAGAGAGACAGAGAGAGAGAGAGAGAGAGAGAGAGAGAGAGAGAAAGAGAGAGAGAGAGAGAGAGAGAGAGAGAAAGAGAGAGAGAGAGAGAGAGAGAGAGAGAGAGAGAGAGAGGGGAAAGAGGGGGGCATGACAGCCTCGGAGATGAGAGGGGATGGGAGAGGCAGAGGTTAATAACTGCCCACTGTGAGAGTAGTGGAGGAGGCAACGCAACAGGAGAAAAGTTCTTCAGCCATTAGACTGTTTTCAACAGAGAGAGGCTCACAGTAGACAGTGCTGGGTCGTCATTTCTGCTCATTAAAGTCAAGGGAGTTAATGGAAAAACTGTTGTTGTGTGTAAATCCAGGTTGGGTCACTCGCTCTCCCTGTGTGTGTGTGTGTGTGTGTGTGTGTGTGTGTGTGTGTGTGTGTGTGTGTGTGAGTGTGTGTGTGTGTGTGTGTGTGTGTGTGTGTGAGAACCTGATCTCCAGACCTGACCCTGTCTTTGTAGATCTGACCTACTTTTGCACACCGTGGCTCAAATCTCCAGTCTTTTTCTACTTTTTTTGTTCTTTTTTACACTCAATCTCTCAATTTCAAGGGTGTGTGTGTGTGTGTGTGTGTGTGTGTGTGTGTGTGGCTATATTTAGTCCGGTTTCCTGCTAGGATTATATATAGTTTCCCAAAGAACCCAAGGGCGACCGTCGTGATTCACATCGATCATTTCATTCTCAGTGATAATGCTCAGAGCGAGAGACGACCTCTAAAGGCTGAGACCGGCTGGCCCCACTTCAAATGTCTTATGTCAAATCTAATAAACACAACATGCATTAAAGGCATTCTTATCAAATGCAGTTACCTAACCTTTTACGGACACAATCTAATCTCTTAGGGCTAACGCCATGGTAACGCCATGGTCAGCTCAATGCCAAACCTCTTCTGTCCGGACTACAGAACTCAACACATTCACGGAGGGTGTGGGCTTATTGTTATGACTCCATATTCATCCTGCCTCTTTGAGCTACAGCCTCAGATGGGGAACAGATTGGCCCGGAAGAAAGGTGTCTGGTAAACATGGAATACCCCCCATGGACCACCAGACCTACCCTCCGTTCCACTCAGTCTTTCTTCCCCTCTTTCTTGGTACTTTAAAAAAATGTTCCACCAGTCTAGGCTTCCCCCCCCCCCCCCCCCGCTCCACACCTGTTGAGAAGTTTTCCCGGAAACATTTGCCAAACAATGGCTGCCTTTCCCGGCCTCGCCTGCCCGACATCTGGAAAGTCTAGCAGACCCCCCCCCCCCCTCACAGAATTTTACAGCATTGGGCCTTTTGACAGGGCCACAGGGGGGAGGGGGGGTTGACATGGGAGAGGTGAGGAGGTTGAAAGGTAGAAAGCAATCTTAAAGGACTGAGACAGGCCCCCTTCTTATGTCACGTTGCCTGTAATTAGCTCTTAGCTCAAATTCATGTGACTTTGGAGGTCTTGGGTGTTTTGTTTTGTTGTGACCGTTGGGATTAGGGTTAGGATCTGCGGGATCCGAAAGGGAAAGGGTTAGGCAAAGCACGCTGCTCCTTGTGTCCTCTTATTGCTATTGTTGCACACCAACATACTCACTTTTTATTATGTCAAGTACACAACCTTCCTTTAGAAACTAACTAGTAAATACAGTGTCTTCAAGAGGAGTGTGATAGCATTCACTATCAATGGTGTCGTGCAATTTGGATTTGTCTGTAAACCAGAGGCACACTGCAGGGGAGGCTGGTGGAGGCCTGATGGACTGTATCCTTTTCCTGTCAAAGAAGGTCATAAATAGTTTCATCCTTCCTTAAAAAAAGGAAGAGCTAAAATAGCCTTTTATATATGTTGAACCAGACCTCAGTTATCAGACCAACACTGAGAAAAATACGACTCTTCAGCCGTCTTACCGCAGCAGAAGGAGCATGTTTATTGCCAGACAGTTCTTAATAATAATAAAATTAAAAGCAGGCTCCACCTGTGCCTCCAGGTTTCACAGACGTGGTCTGTCTGCTTCTGACACACACGGCAGCGTCTCCTCACCCTTTACAGACGTGGTCTGTCTGCTCCTGACACACACGGCAGCTTCTCCTCACCTTTTACAGATAGAAAAGCAGATCTGAGATCTGCAACGGCCTGAGAATCTGCCATCCAACTGTTGAACCTCTTTCATCCGCTGGGCAGGGACTTATTGCCACGTGCTGAAACACACACACACTTGCACACTTGCACACGCACACTCATACACACAATAACTGTGCTAGGGCGCTCACCAGCTGTACCTCCTTGGTTAGGGCCTATCCCATTATAGAAACACCCCCCCCAACTCCACCCCCCCCCTACACCCCCCCCTCCATACCCAACTCCCACGCAGTGATGCAAAAGCCTAAAACGGTCTTCTCTTTCTATGCAGTATGTCCTGATATGTATCCGTTTCAAATGACTTGTGCTACTCCAGGTTTAAGGTTTCATGTCTCTTTCATTGGGGCTTGTTAATTTTGGTGAACAAGGAGCTGTCTAACTGTGAGAGTTACTGCGATAGAAGTGTATTCGTTTTCTTAAGCAGTTGTCTTGTGGGCTGCTTAAATATTGATGTACTTGAATTGTGTTCAGTGCAGCTGTTTAGGAATGCAAATGTGGTGTGCAGAAATATCTTTAAACTTAAAGCTTATATAGTGCAAAAAAAAGGTGCCTATTTTCCGTAAACCCTTCCTCTTAAGGAAAGGTTTAGGCATACATGGTTGAATTGATTTCCCCTGTGTAAATAAGCACTGATGAGCCGCCAATGTCAACGCAAAGTATATTCTTGAATGTCACGTACTACTCGTAGACTCTATTTTTACATTTCTGCTAAAGAAAATGGTTTTGAGTGAGTGTGCACTATATTCCCACAGGAGTCAGCTCGCATGTGTGGAAGCCTGGCCCAGCTCTTAGCCCCAATCATGTGACTCCTCTTTTCAGTTCTCAAGAATACGAGCTGAGCTTTAGAGACCGCTGTCTGTCTTCATTGTCAGGTGGTCTCTGACGCCTTGGAGAAAAGCAGACCCCGCTAACACCTATTCTTTTTCTCTCCTTCTCTTCCTCCCAGGGACTCAGGCGAGGTGAGGAGAAGGACAAGTCCTCAATCATTCGTCCGTCCCTCCCGACCGTCCATCAGCCTGTGACGTGTCCTGGTGCCGCCCACACTCAGGTCACCTCGACTGAGACGGAGACAAACAACAAGTCTGCGTCCCTCAGACGGCCTCAGACGGACGGCCCTCACAAAGCAAATATTTGAGGGCGTTATATCTCACTTCCCAGGGCAACCTTCACTGAAGAGATCCACGGAGAAGGAGGATCTTTCAAAGAGAGAGAGAGAGAGAGAGAGAGAGAAGGGGGGGGTGAAACATAGTAACCCTTTGTAACTCTGGGTGCTATTTCTGCTGCACTGTGGGCAGAGAAACGTCTCATTTGGGAGTGCTTTTGGCCGGCAGAAAAAGGACTTGCCTGCGCCCTGCCCGTTTATCCAAATGCCTGTGTAAATACTGGATAGAGATATTAATTTTGTCTGGGCTCCAACAGTGCCCAGGAAAGAGACACTATAAGCTAACTATAGCCAACTCCAAAACAAACTTTGTGGTCACTGGAATTGCTACCTATTTATTTTTTACTCATAAGGGAGATCAAGAACTGTACAAGTGAGAATGAGAACTGCTTTGCTTTAGTTCCAAAGCAGAAAGCTTTTTAGAGAAGCTCTCACCTGAGGTCTCACCTGAGCTCTCACCTGAGCTCTCACCTGAGCTCTCACCTGAGCTCTCACCTGACGGCAGACCCCCGGGGGGACCCCCTCCAGCTGCGGGAGCCAGCAGCCATTTTGTGGCTGTGCTGTTTTGATGTCTTTAACCTGCAAGGCGGAACACCATGAAGCCGCTAACACCCATCGGATCCCCCTCCCCTCTGAGGCTCCTCAACAAGGGCCCAGACTACCTGCGTAGGCAGATGGACGGCGGGGACCGCGGCCGCTCCATCAGCGCTGTGGAGAGGCTCGAGGCGGACAAGGCCAAGTATGTCAAGAGCCAACAGGTCATCAACACAAAGCAGGAGCCTGTCCTGGTGCCCTGCGCCACGCCCCCACCCCCGCCCCGCCGGCCCCTCATGGTGCCCGGGAGCCTCACCCCGCGCCTGACGCCCCGCCGGAGCTCCAACACCCCCTTCTCCAACACGCCCTTCTCCACCCTCTCCGGCTCTCTCACCTCACGAGACGAGAACGACGACTCCAGGAAGGAGAACTGTCGGACATCGGTGGACGTGGAAGCACACAACAGGAGCAATTCCAACAAGGTGATGATGCCGCCGAGCCCCAGGACTCCTGCCTCTCTGTCCTTGGTGGCGCCACACAGCGCGCCCATCCTGAGGAGGAGCACGGGCAAGCGCATGCTGCGGCCCGACTCCCTGCTCATCTACCGGCAGAAGAAAGAGTGTAAGAGCCCCAGCGGCGGGGTGATAGGGAACAACAACAACATGGAGGTCAAGGGTTACAACTTTGTCCGCCGCCTCTTCCAGGGGTCCATGCGTGAGAAGAGTGGCGGGGGGGGTGAGGGAGGCACCCAGAAGATGGTGATCAGCGAGGAGAAGGCTCCGTCGAGAGACGGCGGCGACTCCCGCATGTCCTGGACCAACGACAGAGACACTGTGGACGGGGGACAAGGGAGCCGAAGGTCCAGCAAGACCGACCACGATCGTTCGCCTATTCCGAGCCCTGGATTCAGCTGCACTACTCCCGAGACACAGACTAAAAACTGTCTTAGCGACGGCACAAGCGACGGAATCGACGGCGACGGCTTCACCAACGGCAACGATTCCGGTAACCACAACGACGAGGCTGACCCCTGGAAGCGGGCGCCTCCGCCGCGGTGCCGATCTGGACTGCAACGCTCCAAGTCGGACCTGCGCCTGCGCTGCTCCGTGGCGCTGTCGGACCAGGAACATTTCTTTGACTACTGCGGGCTGGACGTGGACATGGTGGACCGGCTGGGCCGCGAGAAGTTCCTGTCCGGGGCCAGCTCCGTAGACACGCTCTCGTTGATCTTGAGGGGCGGGGGGGGAGGAGGAGGCGGCGGCTCGGAACCCAGCGAGTTCTCCCGCCACTCAGGGGAGGGGCTTTTCCAGGAGGAGGTGGCCGAGCAGCTGCCCGTTGTTGGGGTGTCCATCATCGAGAGGAACGCCCGTGTCATCAAGTGGCTCTATAGCTGCAAGAACGCTGCCCGCGAAGGGCCCAAAGAGTCCACTGTTTAGTCCCCCCCCACCCCCGTAGAAAATATTTGTTTCTTTAAAAACTGAGGAATAGTACAATAACACGACAGAACAATCCTCTGAGAGGTTCATCTGCTGTGTTTATATTCTGTATATCCTATGGAAAGTACAGAGGTTTGTTTCTGAGTGAACTTCTTTCCCCCTGCGACTGTTACGGTGTCAGTGAGTGTGTGGTAGTATGGATGTGGCTGTTCGGTCCACTCTCCCTATACTCCAGAACCCATAGGACAGATATGGTCTGATCTTTATTGACTGACAGCTCCCCCCTTCCCCCCTCTTTGGCTTCCCAGCTAAGAACATGGCACATAAAGGAGAAACAAGTCTGGTTGTTATGACACAGTGGCTGCTGTATCTGGTGTCCTCAACTCACAACATAACCCAACACTCTTCTTTCAACGAATTAATAATTTAGCATGGAAAACCACTAAGCTTTTTTCCTTTTTCTAAACTGGATAACTGTTGTGTGAGTGTTTAGTGAACCGTGAGTACCTCATTCCGAACTGTCCCAGTTTAGCTTGTACGTTGCATTTTTATTTTTTTAATTGAACGCAGGCCGTTGGAACAAACATGCGACGCACCCCTGTGGGGTTGTTAATGCACTGAACTGGACATAGAGAGAGAGAGTGAGAGAGAGAGTGAGAGAGAGAGACACAGCATTGACTTGTTAAAGAGACTCCTCTTGTATTTAACACTGAGCATATAGGGACTCCTAGGACAGTGGAAGACAGGAAGGCATGCACGGTCACTCTGATCTCATTCTGATTCTCACCCCAGAGAGAAGAGAGCTTCCTCTTGCACAGCAACTACTGACCACTGATGAGTTGTGACACGTTTGTAGTGATTCTGACTGCTTAGGCTTTGACCGTCCAGCCTGCTAATATGTAAGCTACTGTATGTTATTGCAGTTGTAGAAGCCAGTGTGATATAGTGTGTATACTGTAGTGTGATATACTGTATCTCCTGAACAACTGGTCAGCACGTTGAGAAATTAACAGACATTTTTATTTTTATTAAATAAATATATTCACACAAGGGCATTTTGAAAATTCCTCACAAACAAAGATGAATTTGTTTCTCGTTATATCACAGAACATGTTGTGTACTGTAGGTGTTCAACTCACAGTGTAAGGGACCGGGAGATATCAGGTTTCCAAATGTTAGAGGGTGGTGTCTCTCCACGAGACTGACGTTTACAGAGTTCCCCCCCCCACCACCCCCGCAGGGAGTGTCCTCTCACCTCTGTGGCCGATGGTCATCTAGACCTCCCCCACAGGAGA
>NC_137680.1:721712-724212 GCF_963989245.1 Nansenia antarctica | reverse complement strand
ACAGTACATACCAGGGTTTTTCCTGGGTCAGAATCAAGCCTTGGAGGTTGATGTTTTCTTTGAGGGACCCCCAATTGTTGTATTTGTATTGTAAATTGTAATTATTATTAATAATAATAATAATAATACGATGCGATTTGAAAGTACCAGTAGGCTACCAGATACGTATGCACATATTTTGCTACCAGGGTTGCCAGATGGAATTGACAATTTCCAGCCCAACCAGTCTAAAAGCTGCCGAATCCACCCGTCCAGTGTGACCAAAAGTAGCCCAATCTGGCAACACGGCTTGCTTACGGAAGCATATAGTGGACTAAATTCAAATGTTAATGCAATTTGAGATTGCATTTGCATGTTCCACTTTTGCATGCATTCTTTCAGACAATATTCAAATTCAAATGCAATTCTAATGAGCGGATGTGTTTCCTAGAACATATAAATGCAATTGCTAATCACATTATTGCATTACAATTTGAATATTGACTCAAATAACGCAGGCAAAATGGCAAATGAATATGCTATTTTGGGATTGCATAGTCATTTTCACATTAGAATGAAAATTTGAATTTTGTCAGCTACAAAGCGGATGTGTTTACTAGAACATGTAAATGCAATTGCGTATCACTTTATTGCATTACAATTTGAATATTGACTCGAATAACGCAGGCAAAAGTGGCAAATGAATATGCTATTTTGGGATTGCATAGTAATTTTCACATTAGAATGAACTTTTGAATGTTGTCAGCTACAAAGCAGCGCATGACTTTGAAAATTAAATGTCAAATGGCTTTGCATTATCATTTTAATATTGACAGCGAATGTGCACATCAGGTACATGAAAATGAAAATGCAAATCATTAGAATTGCATTTGAATTTGAATATTGTCTGAAAGAATGCATGCAAAAGTGGAACATACAAATGCAATCTCAAATTGCATTAACATTTGAATTAGGTCCACTATATGCTTCCATACGGCGCGACTGTAATCCCGGTCGGACTGTCTCAGTGCCCAGTGCTGCCCACCCAACCACGTCGCGTCGCGTCGGGTCTACTGTAAAGCGGGTTAACATGTCCTTTTCAAAGGTATTAAAATAGACGCAACGAAACATAACGTCAGCCATGTGTTTCCTTGTTGGAAATTATGGATCGTGAATCGTGATTGCTTCTGCACTCTGCAGCAATCGGATTTTGATTGACAGGCAGCTGCATCTCTTCCCCCAACGGCGTTCCGGCACAGAAAGTCTTGCCGGAACGCCGCACCGGACCGTTCCGGCCCACTTTCACCTATGTATATATATGCATAGATGTATATGTATTCAATGAAATATATTTGTTTGTATTTGACACATTAGCTGAGAGTTTCGAAATCTACAACTTTGCTCTAAACCTACTGCACTGTAATAGGAGGAGGCTGTGGCTCAGGAGGTTCGATCCCCGGCTGGCCATGCGTCAAGGTGTCCTTGGGCAAGACACTGAACCCCAATTTGCTCGAAATGAGCGGACTGGCGCCTTGCATGGCAGCTTGCCATGAATGTGTGTGGTTGAATGGGGGAATGGTGCTTTGGAATATATATATATAATAATGCTATATCATAATGCTATATAATAATGCTATATAATAATGCTATATAAGTGCAGTCCGTTTACCATCTGTAACAGACAGTGAAGGAGGATCAGTGGCGAGGAGAGTGGGGCTACACAGGCTAATCATACGCTCTGATCTATTCCTGTTCATGTGGGAACGAGTGGAATACAGCAGGTCGACAGCTGGCCCCTGCGTTTTATCTGTGTCAGTAGAAACACCGCATCTACTACATATGTATAACAGCATCTCTACCTCTCTGGCTTTGACACTCGACACCCGCGGGGCAACTAGCTCTACCTTCCACAGTACCGCCGCCTTATTGGCCGTTTTATTGCCTCTCCGCTGTGTTTGGTTTACTCTCCTCCACTTTCACTTCTTGATGTTTTTATCTGAGCTGGGAGGAACAGTCAGCGTCCCCTGCAAGCAAGCAAGGCCCACATGTTCACAATATGTGCCAGCTAACCAACGACTGAGCTGCTCTTTTTCTGGGGGGTTTTTGAGCCGCTTTGATGTGTTACATAGGCAGTACAATTTTACTTTTTACAAAGATAGATGGGGGTCGTCTTACTTGAAGTTATGAAAATATGCTCTGGGGTGTAGTTACCCCAAGGCACGTATTTAGCTATATAGCGGCTCACTAGTTAAATCCTAACATTAACCATTCAACAGAACAATAGTAAAATTCCTCAATTCCAGGGACGCTGAGACGCCCTGCTCCTTGGAAACATTGTTGTTTTTCATAAGAAGTGAAACCCGTCCAGCTTACGGAGGGAGACTGTGACCTTGGGGCTTTGTAAGGAAAGGAGGCCAGCCCCTCTAAAACCACCTGATTATAGAGCACGTCGACTCAGGGGACCTGCAGGAGGATTTTTGAGTAATTCACCGTCTGCTGTCTCTGTCTCTACCCCTCTAAT
>NC_137680.1:631712-716712 GCF_963989245.1 Nansenia antarctica | reverse complement strand
AGGAGGAAGAGGAGGAGGGCAGCATAGGAGGAGGAGGAGGAGGAGGAGGAGCAGGGCAGCATAGGAGGAGGAGGAGGAGGAGGAGGAGGAGGAGCAGGGCAGCATAGGAGGAAGAGGAGGAGGAGGAGGAGGAGGAGGAGCAGGGCAGCATAGGAGGAGGAGGAGGAGGAGGAGGAGGAGGGCAGCATAGGAGGAGGAGGAGGAGGAGGGCAGCATAGGAGGAGGAGGAGGAGGAGGAGGAGGAGGAGGGCAGCATAGAAGGAGGCGCAGGGCAGCAGGCAGGAGGAGGAATGTCTGTCAGGGAGCAGAGCAGCGCTGGGCAGACGTGGAGACGCGGAGGGTCAGGGGCTTTAATGACACCTTGATGACAGGCTGGACGCGGAATGCATGGCTATGGGAGACGGGATGGAGGGGGGAGAGGAGAGGTGTAAGCTGAACCCATGGGTGCTTTGTGAATAGATGTCTACCACCACCGCCCCCCCCCCACACACACACACACACACACACACACACACACACACACACACACACCTGGTTGCTCTAAGGCACCGTGGGCCCAGATATGAAGCACGGATATTGTCGTCTGCTTCCGCTGCGCTACATTTCCTCCTCGGTTTGTTAAGTTGGGGGTGAAAACCTGAAAGCCTTTGTCTGCTACTACCGTCACTATGCTGGGCTTGAGTCAGGGGAGGCTGGGGGAGGTAGAACACCAGGGGAGGCTGGGGGAGGTAGAACACCAGGGGAGGCTGGGGGAGGTAGAACACCAGGGGAGGCTGGGGGAGGTAGAACACCAGGGGGAGGCTGGTGGAGGTAGAACACCAGGGGAGGCTGGGGGAGGTAGAACACCAGGGGAGGCTGGGGGAGGTAGAACACCAGGGGAGGCTGGGGGAGGTAGAACACCAGGGGAGGCTGGGGGAGGTAGAACACCAGGGGAGGCTGGTGGAGGTAGAACACCAGGGGAGGCTGGTGGAGGTAGAACACCAGGGGAGGCTGGTGGAGGTAGAACACCAGGGGAGGCTGGTGGAGGTAGAACACCAGGGGAGGCTGGTGGAGGTAGACATTGGAGGACAGGGGAGGCTGGGGGAGGTAGACATCAGAGGACAGGGGAGGCTGGTGGAGGTAGACATCAGAGGACAGGGGAGGCTGGGGGAGGTAGACATCAGAGGACAGGGGAGGCTGGGGGAGGTAGACATTGGAGGACAGGGGAGGCTGGTGGAGGTAGACATTGGAGGACAGGGGAGGCTGGTGGAGGTAGACATTGGAGGACAGGGGAGGCTGGTGGAGGTAGAACACCAGGGGAGGCTGGTGGAGGTAGACATCAGAAGACAGGGGAGGCTGGTGGAGGTAGAACACCAGGGGAGGCTGGTGGAGGTAGACATTGGAGGACAGGGGAGGCTGGGGGAGGTAGACATCAGAGGACAGGGGAGGCTGGTGGAGGTAGACATCAGAGGACAGGGGAGGCTGGTGGAGGTAGACATCAGAGGACAGGGGAGGCTGGGGGAGGTAGACATTGGAGGACAGGGGAGGCTGGTGGAGGTAGACATTGGAGGACAGGGGAGGCTGGTGGAGGTAGACATTGGAGGACAGGGGAGGCTGGTGGAGGTAGACATCAGAGGACAGGGGAGGCTGGTGGAGGTAGACATTGGAGGACAGGGGAGGCTGGTGGAGGTAGACATTGGAGGACAGGGGAGGCTGGTGGAGGTAGACAGGGGAGGCTGGGGGAGGTGGACCAGGGGAGGCTGGTGGAGGTAGAACACCAGGGGAGGCTGGGGGAGGTAGAACACCAGGGGAGGCTGGTGGAGGTAGAACACCAGGGGAGGCTGGTGAAGGTAGAACACCAGGGGAGGCTGGTGGAGGTAGAACACCAGGGGAGGCTGGTGGAGGTAGACATCAGAGGACAGGGGAGGCTGGTGGAGGTAGACATCAGAGGACAGGGGAGGCTGGGGGAGGTAGACATCAGAGGACAGGGGAGGCTGGGGGAGGTAGACATTGGAGGACAGGGGAGGCTGGTGGAGGTAGACATTGGAGGACAGGGGAGGCTGGTGGAGGTAGACATTGGAGGACAGGGGAGGCTGGTGGAGGTAGAACACCAGGGGAGGCTGGTGGAGGTAGACATCAGAAGACAGGGGAGGCTGGTGGAGGTAGAACACCAGGGGAGGCTGGTGGAGGTAGACATTGGAGGACAGGGGAGGCTGGGGGAGGTAGACATCAGAGGACAGGGGAGGCTGGTGGAGGTAGACATCAGAGGACAGGGGAGGCTGGTGGAGGTAGACATCAGAGGACAGGGGAGGCTGGGGGAGGTAGACATTGGAGGACAGGGGAGGCTGGTGGAGGTAGACATTGGAGGACAGGGGAGGCTGGTGGAGGTAGACATTGGAGGACAGGGGAGGCTGGTGGAGGTAGACATCAGAGGACAGGGGAGGCTGGTGGAGGTAGACATTGGAGGACAGGGGAGGCTGGTGGAGGTAGACATTGGAGGACAGGGGAGGCTGGTGGAGGTAGACAGGGGAGGCTGGGGGAGGTGGACCAGGGGAGGCTGGTGGAGGTAGAACACCAGGGGAGGCTGGGGGAGGTAGAACACCAGGGGAGGCTGGGGGAGGTAGAACACCAGGGGGAGGCTGGTGGAGGTAGAACACCAGGGGAGGCTGGGGGAGGTAGAACACCAGGGGAGGCTGGTGGAGGTAGACATCAGAGGACAGGGGAGGCTGGTGGAGGTAGACATCAGAGGACAGGGGAGGCTGGTGGAGGTAGAACACCAGGGGAGGCTGGTGGAGGTGGACATTGGAGGACAGGGGAGGCTGGTGGAGGTGGACATGGGAGGACAGGGGAGGCTGGTGGAGGTAGACATTGGAGGACAGGGAGGCTGAGGGAGGTAGACATTGGAGGACAGATGAGTCAGGGGAGGCTGGTGGAGGTGGACATGGGAGGACAGGGGAGGCTGGGGGAGGTAGACATCAGAGGACAGGGGAGGCTGGGGGAGGTAGACCAGGGGAGGCTGGTGGAGGTGGACATTAGAGGACAGGGGAGGCTGGTGGAGGTGGACATTAGAGGACAGGGGGAGGCTGGTGGAGGTAGACATCGGAGGACAGACTCATTGTAATGATGGAATCAATGGAATGAGGAATGGTATCAAATACACGCATTACAATGAGCCTGTCTCCTGGTCTCTACCTCGGCCTCCCCTGGGTTGAGTCTGTGTGTCATAACTGTGGTGGTTCTCACTGTGGGACTGAGGAAAGGGAGAGGGGGGGTAGGGGGGGGGGTGCGGGGGAGTGTGTGTGCGGGGGGGGGGGGGGGGGGTGCGAGGGGGGGGGGGCATAGAACAACATCCCAAACAGCTGTAGAAACAGAAACGTGAGACTGACAAGGATTCTGTGAGGGGTTGCGATGCAGAACTCATTACGCTGAACTCTGTTTCCAAACATACAAACCAAAGACCAAACAACTTTATTTTTTTCCATCAGTGAGCATTTCTGTCTTCCCAACAACAACCTGACAGCAATTTAAATGGTGTCGATTCAAGACTGAGGATAGAGATAGAGATGGCATTAACATGAATAAAACATGCTGTCCTTATTGGTATTGAGATAGATGATAAGAAACAGAGACAGAGAGACATGTCTGCTCTCTTATCTAGTTTGTATTTATGAAGTCGCTAAGATTCTGTAACATTCCTGCTTTTCAGTGGATCGGTGCAGGAGTGTGCAGGAGCTCTTTGTGCACAACACGATCATAGAGAAATAAATCAATACCCACATGTTTACCAGGCCTCAAGGGAACACAAATAGAACAGCGTACCCGTACCGTAGACCCAACTGTGTTGACCATTGATTGACATTTACCAGTCCCTGCGCCGCTAAAACACTAAAACTCCCAAGCACAAGAAATCTATATGGTCTTCAGAGACTGTGATACCGACGATATACCCCCAAACCCCTTAGAGAACACGAATAATCACTGTAAACAAATCAATCTGTTTACAGAGGAGGGTGATGTCCCCGTGTTTGGGATGTGGGATCAAGTTCCCTGCAGTGAAAGACTGAATAGGAAAGAGGGAGAGGTGGGTGATGGGTGATGGGGAGATTGGAGATGGAGGCCAGTGGCTCGAGGGGCTTCTGGGGGCTTGGTGTATGTTTTTGTGGGAGGTTGGGAGGTCTGAGAGGGTGGGATGGGGGAGGCTTAATGGAGAGATTACCCCTCTTTTGGAGATAGTGGGGGAGATAGCAGTGGGGGAGGAGGGTCTCAAATCCACCGCCTCAAGAGCTCAGAGATTACAGAGAATGAGATTGAGCCAGCAGATTACCAGTTGAAAAGTCGGCCACTCCGGTGCCTGTGAGAACCCTCCGCCAGCGCATGAGCGGGGGACCGACATGGGGGTTTAAATAATTTACCCCACTTTCTTATACTTCTTCCGGCAAAAAACCTTCAAGAGCCTCTAAAGGCCTTACTCACGCACAGCCAGGCTACGGTAGAGATCTTCCCTCAGTTCTCTACTTCAAGGCAAGGAGGGGATAAGTCATGGAGACCCAGATATTTCTCACTGCTATGGCTGTTTCATATACAGGTATATCTATATGATATATCAATACATTACTATGTCTACTATGTCTAATACTATGTCTCTTTGACTACAGAACGTAGAAAATCTTCATTTTAATATATTTAGACACTGTTATGGCGTTGGAGTTAAGGGCGGGTGTCTTGAGTGAGATAGGAGCCATAACCTAATCCATATAGTTTCTGCGGTCATCAGGTAGAAATCAGGTTGAAAAAGACAACTCAGTCCTCACACTGAAAACACTTTGAATGGGAGTACAACAGTTAAATACATTTAATTTGGGCGTCTTCTGGTTTTCTGTGATAAAAGCATTAGGCAGCACCACATTTCTTCTGTAAGACGCGCCAGGTTTTTTACATTTTTTTATCTCAAGCTGGAAACAAAATATGACATGGACTGTCCAATAGGAAATCCTGTGGAGTGTTTCCAACAAGTGTATGATATTCACAACTGTGTCTGTTCGTAGAGGAGCAACTACTACCGTATATGAAAGAAAGGAGAGAGTCCATAAAGGGATTGTACATACTGTAAAGACTAAACTGTTTGTTACAGACAACCTGAGGCTGTCCTCGTTGGCCCTCAGTGAGGTAGAGGTGAGGTAGACCCAGGTAAGCCCAGGTGAAGAGGTCAATAACATTCTCCATCCCTACATCTGTTCTACTAAGTACTCAGTGAAAAAGTGTCTGTGTGTGTGTGTGTGTGTGTGTGTGTGTCATTATCGCAGTGCATGTGAGGGGAGGGTGTGTGTGTGTGTGTTCTGTGTGTGTGTGTGTGTGTGTGTGTGTGTGTGATTGTGTGTGTGTGTGTGTGTGTGTGTGTGAGTGTGTGTGTGTGTGTGTGTGTGTGTGTGTGTGTGTGTGTGTCAGTCAGAGCCTGTGGGAGGGTGTGTGTGAGGGAGTGTTAGTGCGTAATAGTGGTTATGTTCACACAAGTACCGGAGGTTCCAGATGGGCCTGCTGCCTGCCTGCGTGTGTGAGTCACCAGAACCGCACGTACGCCCCCCTACACTCTGTCACCCATGGGTGCTGCTGGGCATGTCTGTCTGGAGGTGGGAGGAAGCTCCTTTGTGGTCCTGGTGTGTGTTGAGGCTGTGAGTAAAACGCAGACTTTACTGTTTGTTTTTACTACGCTGTCTCGTAAAACATCCACCTGCAGACAACGTTGTCTATCCCTGTGCGCTGTCGTTGTGTGATCTCGTGTGATCTCAGTTGTGTGATCTCAGTTCACAGGCAAAGCCGAAGGGGAAAGAGAGAATTAGAAGGAGGGACATGAGGACTACATTCCTCAGAAGCCTTCGATATGAGTAATATCGTTTCAAAGTCGTACCACCTTGCCAAACCAAGAAATAACGATGTTGGTTATTTTGGAGGAATGTCTTATTGTTCTAGTCGTTGGCTGCTGGACACCGTGTCTCCCTGGCCGTGTGGACGTGTGATTGGCTGGCCGTGTGGACGTGTGATTGGCTGGCCGCGTGGACGTGTGATTGGCTGGCCGCGTGGACGTGTGATTGGCTGGCCGTGTGGACGTGTGATCCCACTGACCTCCTGCTCTCACAGATGCTTAGTGGTCGCAGTTGGAAATGCAACATCAACTTACAACGATAATCACATAGCAATTTCATTCAACGCAGCAGCAACTCTTTTCAATAGGTTCTATAAATGACCCTAGACATAATACTATCCTGCTGACCTCATACTGTTCCTAAACGGGGTGTATATATAGAGGTAACAGAAAGATGGCTTCTGGTAATATCCCTCCCACTTGTCTCTTATGTGTGAGTGTGTGAGTGTGTGAGTGTAGTGTGTGTATGTGTGAGTGTAGTGTGTGTATGTGTGAGTGTATGTGTGTGTATGTGTGAGTGTATGTGTCAGTTGTAAATGATAGCCACATGCTCAGTTATGACAAACAACTCATATTAACGCGCTAATGAAAGGGACAAGAATTGTTCTCATGGGTGTGATGCTATAATTACCACAATGTAATTGTAATTATGACAAACTCACCACAACAATAAGGTCATTTAGGAAGAACTAAATTCTTAACAATCCTCCCTTGTTAAACTTTTTTTTAAAAACCCCAACCTGCTCCTTTCTTGTCGATCCAGACAAGAGAGTGGTAAAAAAAAAAGTACTGTGAGGTAAAAGTGCTACAATTATCACATCGCTCGCACAATGTTGTGGGCTTCTGCTTTTGTTGGCTACACATTATGGAACACAGTGCAGAGCCATTGTGCAGAGCAGTGTCTAGTCATCATTGTTCAGTCAGTCAGCGGCATTCAGTGGGGGTTCAGACTCCGACTGGTCAGGAGCATGTCTCGGAATGCAGCGTACGGCGGGGAGAGAGGAACACCTGCAGGGAGGGGGGAACATGGGTATGCAGGGAGAGGAACACAGGGGACATACGTAGCCTACATGGGCCATATGGCAGAGAGGCTCCAGGGACTAGCAGGGTCAAGTTTCCCTCAGGGGGAGAGAGAGACAGAGAGAGAGAGACAGAGGGAGAGAGAGACAGAGAGAGCAAGAGAGAGAGAGAGAGACATAGAGAGAGAGAGGGAGAGAGAGAGAGAGAGAGAGAGAGAGAGAGAGACAGAGAGAGAGAGAGAGAGAAAGAAAGAGAGAGAGAACTGTACACACCCCTATGAAAAGGCTACCTTGGTGTGGGTTACACTTTTCAACAGGGATGTGCCGCTCTCAATACATCAGGGCAGGACAGACAAGGCTATCTGTATGCTATGGCGTGTGTGTGAGTCACGTCTGTCTGCTATGGCGTGTGTGTGAGTCCCGTGTCAGAGATATGATTAAGTACTTTATTTCAACCTAAACATTCTTATCTACTGGGGAAATGTTGTGGTTCACACTGTTCAACCTTCGACACACTTCTGATTTTGCCTTTTCACTCTCCCTCTATTTATTATTATTATCTTTCTCTCTCTGTCTCTCTCTCTCTCTCTCTCTTTCTCTCTCTCCTCTCTCTCCTCTCTCTCTTTCTCTCTCTCTCTCTCTCTGTCTCTCTCTCTCTCTGTCTCTCTCCTCTCTCTCTGTCTCTCTCTCGCTCTCTCTCTCTCTCTCTCTTGCACACACCCTTGTGTGTCTATAGTGTATTGTTTGTTTTTTTGGACGCATATCAAAGTTAAAACAATGAGCAAATAAACCTACTCCCAAATATACACACTTTCAGGAACCGTAGTTTCCTTGAATATATTTCCTGTTATTAATCACTATGGACCAAGGGAGGCTGCTATTAACTTACACATTAGCACATAAGCTCGGAGCTTGAACACAGAGATGTTTGTGTGGCACACATTCGGAGGCGAGACATCCAGTCAAATTCGGTAAACTTTAAGATTTCGCCTCAACCTCATTCTGTCTCTGCGCGGCCCACGCTAGAGGCATGCCCGGGACCGACTGTGAACATATTCAGTCAATGTGCACTTTGTGATTCCCTCTTGCTCTACAAACCCCGTTTGCACAGAGCTGATGCATCCTGCTAGCTTGGTTGTCAACATAGCCTCCTCAGCCCAGACACGCACGTTCTGGCTCCTGTTTCTGTCGTTATCAGAACGGCCGTTTCCCCAAGTGGATACTGGTCACATCAGTCCAGAATGTTTGAATCAAGACAAAGTCCCCCAAAAGCAAAGTCTTCCCAGAGTGAAGGGTGAGGACAGGGGGACAGGAGGACAGGGGGACACCAGAGTGAAGGGTGAGGACAGGGGGACAGGAGGACAGGGGGACACCAGAGTGAAGGGTGAGGACAGGGGGACAGGAGGACAGGGGGACACCAGAGTGAAGGGTGAGGACAGGGGGACAGTGTGAGGACAGGGGGACACCAGAGTGAAGGGTGAGGACAGGGGGACAGGAGGACAGGAGGACAGGAGGACAGGGGGACAGGGGGACAGGAGGACAGGAGGACAGTGTGAGGACAGGGGGACAGTGTGAGGACAGGGGGACAGTGTGAGGACAGGGGGGACAGTGTGAGGACAGGAGGACAGGGGGACAGTGTGAGGACAGGGGGACAGGAGGACAGGGGGACAGGGGGACAGTGTGAGGACAGGGGGACATGGTGAGGACAGGGGGACAGGGGGACAGTGTGAGGACAGGGGGACAGTGTGAGGACAGGGGGACAGGGGGACACCAGAGTGAAGTGTGAGGACAGGGGGACATGGTGAGGACAGGGGGACAGTGTGAGGACAGGGGGACAGTGTGAGGACAGGGGGACAGTGTGAGGACAGGGGGACAGGGGGACATGGGGACAGGGGGACAGTGTGAGGACAGGGGGACAGGAGGACAGGGGGACAGTGTGAGGACAGGGGGACAGTGTGAGGACAGGGGGACAGTGTGAGGACAGGGGGACAGGGGGACAGTGTGAGGACAGGGGGACAGTGTGAGGACAGGGGGACAGTGTGAGGACAGGGGGACATGGGGACATGTTGGGTTGTTTTGAGTCAAACAGAGGTTGACATCTGTGGCAGCACCCTTTTGGGACTGACTGTCAGACTGCTGAGAGAGAAAGCAGCAGGGTATATATATATGGATGAAAGCAGGGTGTATGTATACTGTATATCCATATATGAGGGTTAGGGTTAGGATATATATATATATGGATGTCCTTTTTCGCTGACATGAGAAACAATCCCATAGGAGGAACGGATCGACTCACAAACCTGCAAGCAGTCAGGTGGTTATGCTATTCTGCATATTGAAGTTACTTTAGCATTTCGATATTAGGTATTATTTCCGCAGTTCTTATCTAAGAATGTAAATGTTTTCCACGGAAGAGCATTATTATAGAGGTAATACAATATCAGAAGGAGACAACAGAACAACATTGTATCGACAGGAAGTGGAGGACTGGGGGGGTAGAAGGAGGTAAATGGGATGTAGAGCAGACAGTGAGAATATGGAGGAGAAAGAATGGTGAGAGAGGAAATGAGAGAAAAGAGGAGGGATGAGGGAAAGCCAGGGGCGAGAGAGAGGAAGGAAGGGAGAGGTGCGATAAATTACAATAAATATGTCCACCTGGGGGGAAGTTATTGAGAGGAAATATGATGCATGTTTGGCTTGGCTCAATCAGCGGCATAGAGGGGCGTGTCAGTGTATGACAGGAGGAACTGAGTGGAGGTTAGAGAATTAGATAACAATTACATTTAAATTGAGAGAAAATGGGCGGTAGATACTGTGACATAGAGAAAAGGACAACAGTCAGAGTGTTTTCAAATAGCCTTCATTCATATCATCATACTCACCTCAGGGTTAAATTGACCCACTAATTAGCCAAGGGCACCCCCTGCTGTTGACTTCCACAGGACATCCTACCATGCTACCATCCAGATACCACACGCGTGTTTGACACGGTTCCTCATTCCGTTCCATACGCTACAATGAGCCGGTCCTCCGATTTCTACCTCCACCAGCCTCCACTGGTCGCCACTGATTTCCCCAAGTTTGGGGAAGCTCTCCCCTCCAACAACAAAGATGACTCTGACCTCTAACCCCAGTTGCCCCAGAGGGTGAGGGGTCTGTGATGACGGCGGGACCCCAGCCATAATCTCCAGGCCGTGTTCACGATCACACACACAGTCACACACACACACACACACGCACACAGACACACACACAGACACACACACACGCACACACGCACACGCACACAGCATGACAAAAAGGCACAGGGGGTCCCTCAGATCTCCCCCACAGTATGTATGTGGACTGCAGGGGGTCTCTCTCCTGCAGGGGGTCTCTCTCCGTGTCAGTGTGAGGACAGGAGGACAGGGGGACAGGAGGACAGGGGGACATGGGGTCTCTCTACGTGTACGAGAGCAAATGTTGGCTAACAACTCTGCCAGCTGCTAAGACCGTCCTCCAGCAGTGAGCTGGAGTCAGACTGGGTTGTTTTGTTGTTGTTTTTCGTCTCCAAATATCCATGTGTGTTAACCCATAGTGTCTACATGTGTATTAACCCATAGTGTCTACATGCTCTCTGTCAGGTGCAATGGTTTTTATTAGCGCACGGGAGGAAGCAACACATCAAAACATGAACAACACATTCATCACCACGTGTATTTATGACAGAACAGAGCAGAAGAAACAACAACAATGGACACATTCAACTCTTACACTCAAAGGCACAAAAGGATGGAATGTAATACAGCTTTGTACGAAAAAAAGAGGAGATCACCATTCTCATACACACACAAAAAAATAAATAACAGAACACCAAGAAACTCCAGCCATCACCTGAACACGTCAGGTCACCAGGACAGGGAGTCAGATACTGTCCATAAAGGGCCGTGTGATCATGTGATCACTCACCTTCACGTTTCACACACCCTGCCTTTCCTATTCACAATTTCAAAAGAAAACATTCAGTATTGCATTAGCATAAGCAATCGTATCAACATGAAATCCCCTTTCCTCTCTATTCAGGTTGGTGGTGAGTTAATCCAAGACCTAATCCAACTATCTATCTCTGTATAATCTCTTAATCCAATTTAGTTGGAAAACAGATCTGATCCTGCTCGTTTGTCGTTGTTGTAAGGTGTGAGTCCTATACCACGGATTAACACTAGAACACCCATGTGAGTAAAGAAAAATGTTATATCTTTGCACTCGATCAAATTTCAGGACCCTCCTTTCATGACTTTTCCTAGATATGTGCGTTCTAACACCCAGTATCCTTACATTTCCAAAATCACATCAGGTTAAGCTAGCAGGAAGCTATTTTAAGCTAGTTTTTCGGTGTAGGAGGCAGGCTAATTTACAAGCGGCCAACTAGTGGTCGTTGTGTGTAAGTAGCAGCTTGAGCATTGTAAAGACTACGGTCATGTGACCCCCGAGGCGGCTCTTTTAGTAGGTAAAAAAGGCACAGCTGTTCTGGTGTTAAGGAGCTTCTACTGTAGGTGTCAGGGCTGGTTAGAACGCTATTAAACTGAGGAGAAGGGAAAGAAATGAGTCCCTCCTAGTACACACATATCAGATACTGATGGAGCCTGTGTGCCTGTGTCTGTTTCTGCTTCAACCAACTACTTCAGTCATTGTCATGCAAAGCCGCGACGGGTACTTGGTTAAGGCAGGAACAGACCGGCACCAGAGCAACTGGGTACAGTGTGGTCCTGTAGGCGCAATCTGCATCTGAGCCAGTAGAAAGAGCGTGGTGGTGATACGTGACAGCAGCTGGTGAAACCGGGAACAAGTCGGCAACCAATGAATTGTTCAGGCTTTTATTCAGAAAAAAATAAAAAAATAAATGTCAACTTTGTTGAAAATCAATGACACACTCGTTATTGTCAAGCCAAAATATTGCAATGCAATGGGTTCGGTGAGTAATCCCCACTACTACCTAGTTAACTACAACACTACTTTACATTGTTAGCAGGCTCACAAAACAACCTGTGTTCGTTGACTAGCGATGTGTGTCATTGATTTTCAACAACAACGTTGACATTTATGGAAATCTTTCAGACAAAAAGTCTGAACGGTCCGTCGGTTGGCGACTTGTTTCCCTGGTTTCACCAGCTGCTGTCACATATAGGAGGGCACCTCTGCCCACCATACCCTCCTCTAACCCGACTCAACCCCACCCCGCCCCCTGCAGCCGGCTAGTTGGTCTTGGCCATGCTCTTGGTCTTCAGCTCGGCCAGCTTGCTAGTGACAAAGTTCCACTTGAAGGCCGTGTCCTCAGCCCCGCCCCCCAGCGAGGCGTATTTGGAGAAGCTGTTGCTACTTCCCCCTCCTCCTTCGCTCTCCTCTCTCTCCACGTACTCCTCCTCCTCCTGCTTCTCCTCCCCCCCCCCCTCTCCCGCCACCGCCTCCTGACCCTCCTCCTCCGCGCCCGCTTCGGTCACCGCGGTCGCAGCCGCGGCCGCCTCCTGCTGCTTCATGGCGGCCGCCTGCTGCATCTTGGCGGCAAAGTTATCCCAGAAGGCCGAGCGCTTGGCGGGGCGTGGCTCCTCAGGTCTCACCGCCAGTGGGCTGGAGATACATGGTTGGGGAGGACTAATTAATGTGTTGCTCTCCATAGGACATGCTCAAAGGTGTGTGTTGAAAGGAAGTACTATGGAAAACCTCAGGAGGGAGGAGGAGGAGAAGGAGGAGGAGGAGGAGAGGAAGGAGGAGGAGAGGAAGGAGGAGGAGAAGGAGGAGGAGGAGGAGAAGGAGGAGGAGGAGGAGGAGGAGGAGGAGGAGAAGGAGGAGGAGGAGGAGGAGGAGGAGAAGGAGGAGGAGGAGAGGAGGAGGAGGAGGGGGAGGGGGAGGAGGAGGAGAAGGAGGAGGAGGAGGAGAGGAAGGAGGAGGAGAAGGAGGAGGAGGAGGAGAAGGAGGAGGAGGAGGAGGAGAAGGAGGAGGAGGAGGAGGAGAAGGAGGAGGAGGAGAGGAGGAGGAGGAGGGGGAGGGGGAGGAGGAGGAGAAGGAGGAGGAGAAGGAGGAGGAGGAGGAGAGGAAGGAGGAGGAGAGGAAGGAGGAGGAGAAGGAGGAGGAGGAGGAGGAGGAGGAGGAGAAGGAGGAGGAGGAGGAGGAGGAGAAGGAGGAGGAGGAGAAGGAGGAGGAGGAGGAGAGGAGGAGGAGGAGGAGGGGGAGGGGGAGGAGGAGGAGGAGGAGAAGGAGGAGGAGAAGGAGGAGGAGGAGGAGGAGGAGGAGGAGGAGGAGAAGGAGGAGGAGGAGGAGGTGTGATGACAGATACTGTTCTCCTACTCACTGGTCTGGTACTGGCGGACTCTCCGTCTCCTCCAGGAGTTGGTGTTCGTCATCCTTGTTGAACAGCGCTGACATCCTGTTCCAGCCTTTGGTCCCGGCGCCCTGAACCTGAACACACAGCCACACACAGGGTCAAAGTTCAAGTGGTTCATTAAGTATACATATCAAGCATTTAAATGGTGTGTGTGTGTGTGTGTGTGTGTGTGTGTGTGTGCGTGTGTGTGTGTGCGCGTGCATCTTCCAACAAAATCCTCCAACTCTATACCAAAATGTGTTTATGATTGCAGAGATGTTCAGTATATGATGATGATTCTAACAATGCTGAAGTCGATCCCCACGCAGGGTCAGGGGTCACTCACTCTTTTGGCCAGCTGGGACACGGCGCTGGGACCCTCGTCCTCCAGGACAGGACTCACATCATCCTCCACCTCGTTGACCTGGAAGTACGACAACAACACAATGTTCCCTCACGTCTGTATGGCTAGCTAAAGACTCAACATGGGTGTCTGAGTAACGGAGTAAACAATTAGCTCTGTTATGGTATAGTATGAATACTGAGTGAGGCACGCATTCCGAAATCTGTAGTCCCTGATGTAGAGCATGTAGAGTTCGCCCTCTTGTGGTTGTGCTAAACACTACAAAGCAAACCTGTTTCCTTTCCTCTACTAATTGAAAGGAAGTATAGGTCTAGAGTAGAGGGATAAGGAATGTAAACTACTCTTTTGAATACAAATAAATCAGCCTTTTGTCTCCCTTTGTGTTACTATGAAACATACACTGACAGTTTAGAAATGCTTACGGTGTCCTATATTAGACATTATACTAAGGATTCTTGTGATGGCTATCATGTCTGTCAAAATTATCAAATTAGCCATCGTCCTGGCATGATTGGGTGTTGGTTTCAACGCACCTGTTGTTTGTAGTTCCTCCGTTTGCAACAAAGACTCTGGACCTTTCCATGAATTGAAGTGGTCTTAAAATCCAAAGTCCAAATAAAAGTAACAAACGAAAGTAATATATGTTGGTGTGGTGTGGTATGTACGCGTGTCAATGTTTGTTTGTATGTGTGTCTCTTCTGTCCGGCCTATCTACTTGCTTTCCGAGACCGAACAACATCTCTGGTCCACATTCTAGACCAGGCCGAAATGTAGTAGCACAACAACCACATCAAAGTAGCATAGTGAAAGATTAAAAATCGTCACTTCTTGCAAAAGGGATTCAGCAGACTGAAATGTGACTACTCAAGTAATGACTGAGTGATTCAGTCGCCCTCGTCCTCCTGTGCCTTTCCAAGTAACAGATCATGTCAGAGATAACGAGCTAAAGCAGATTACCAACCCTGCTTAACCAGGATCCAACACTACAACAAACACACATAAACGACATCTCATTCACAACCACAAGTATGGCCAACTTATAACTTATAACTAGTTTCACAGACCCAGCAGTGATGCCAGCTACTCTACACCCACAACTACATGGAAACAATGTCTACAGACATATCTACAGACATATCTACAGACATATCTACAGACATATCTACAGACATCTCCCTCTACGGCTCCGTCACCAAGACAAGGACACACAGACGGTTTATAGCTGAGCTGAGAGGCTGACGGGCGGACGGACGGACGGACGGGCGGTTTGGTCTGAACACACCAGAGGCCTATCAGAGGCTATCTGTCTCATCTCGTGTCACTCACAGGAACGCCATCTGATCTGCGTGTCCAGCTCCAGTTCTGGATCAGATTCCCCAACGCTGTGGAGAACTGGGTCAGCCCGCCGCTGTTCACTATCCCTGTCCACTCTTCAGTAGTAGAGGACTGGCTCGTCAAAAGTCACTTTTTAAACCAATATCACATGACCGTCATACCACAAGATGCTGTTTGAGGGTGGTGTCAGGTGATGTGTAAATACCACTAGTCACTGAAGGCAGGCACGAGCAATGTATTGGGTTTGAAAATGTTTCCATAACGTTGGCCTTACATTGAGCTAATTGCCCTAAGGGGATACATTTTATTATATTGTATCGTATCTTAGCGTATCATGGATAGCGTCGCATCACATCATATTGTAGCGTAATAACAATAAAAGACAGTGTTAAAGTGGTATGCCATTACTGGCTGCCGTGGTCAATGACATCACAAAGCACTAAGAGCAACTGCTCTATAGTGTCCTCAGAGTTTTATCAGGAAATGGTAAATGGACTTATATAGCACCTTATTCCAAAGCGCTTTACAATGGCCTCTCATTCACCTATTCACACAAGCTACCATGCAAGGTGCCAGCCCGCTCATTGGGAGCAATTTGGGGTTCAGTGTTGTCCAAGGACACCTCGACATGTGGCCAGCCGGGGTTCGAACTGCTGATCTGCATTAGATGTCGGCTCTACCTCCTGCGCCACAGCCACATCAGACAGTGATGAGCCTTTCAGGCAAGGTAGTGAGAGAGTTCATTGGTACAGCTCATAATGAATAAGAGATGACAAGCAAACAAGCAACTTATAACTAACTACTGTATGCTAACTAACAACTTATAACTAACTACTGTATGCTAACTAACAACTTATAACTAACTACTGTATGCTAACTAACAACTTATAACTAACTACTGTATGCTAACTAACAACTTATAACTAACTACAGTATGCTTACTGTTGCAGTTCCTACCCACACTCTCTAACCCATACTGTCAGTCATAGAGCTGGTACTGTATATGCCGCACATCAGAAAGACCAGTTGCTTAACCGTTATCTAACGTCAGTGTCCACCAACACATACATTTTATTCATCGAATAGTGCTGAGCAGAGCAACAAGTCAGACTACTCTACAGCGTGATATTTACTGGAGCTTGATTTTAACAATGGTTTTAGAGAAAACTGTAATCATTCAATCAGAGTTTTTGTAAACAGTCTGAGAATACATGAGATACTGAGATACACATCATGGAAACGCTAGACGCAGTATTCAACACTCCCATCAGGATTAGGAGTGGGGCCCGTAGTGTAAAACCTCAGAGCAGGGAAAGGATGGAGGAGGAGGAAGCTTCCGGGCCCAGTTGTTCAAAACGTTTAATCTGGATCAGAATGATTCTTTTTTTTGCTATCCAGGATCAGATCTTATCTGGCTGATTTTGAGTCTTATAGGGGAAATCAGCCAGATAAGATCTGATCCTGGATAGCAACAAAAGAATCCGGATCATTCTGATCCAGATGAAACGTTTTGAACGACTGGGCCCAGGAGATGAAGTGTCCTGGTGTTCTCTACCTCTTCTGCAGCGTCCTCCTCCTGGTCCGGGTTCAGGGTCTTCAGAACCTTGCTCTTGTATACCTTCCACAGTGGATTCATGCTTAACCACTTCAGAGAACTTCTAACAGGAACAACAACAAGACCTCACAGCTCAACCCTCCCTCTCCTCCAAGTCCCCTGCTTCCCGCTCTGGGTCTTCTCAGTTGGGACAACGTCCTCTTCCCATGTGTCGGCTTTCAGCCCTCAGACAGCAAATCAACCACCAGGAAGGTACTTCTGGATCCAGAAGTTTAGAGGGGTTCAGGCCTGCGCTCTTTCATGATGTTTCCCTGGTCAGTGGCTCGATTGGTCAAGAGCACAGGTTTCTGGTAGCGACTGTATGGAGTGTCTGAATAGGTAGAGAGAGGAGGCTGCTGTGAGCAAACACACACACACACACACACACACACACACACACACACACACACACTGCTTCATGGTTCAGGATCCTTGCATCGGTTACCTGGAAACAGGTGTGGGTTTCCTCATGAATATTTAAGCAGGGCTTTTTTCCAGAGGCAGAGGTCCATTGTTGGCCCACGGTGAGGTAGACCGACTCCAGTTACCCAACGGGCGGCTCCACCCAGATGCCATTTGAAGATGCACTTTAGAGGAAGAGGCAGGCCCAAAGTAACACGCTCATGTTCAGGATGCATGGCTTAATGTTTCTGCTAATTGGCCGTAGCTCAACAATTCTGTCACAAGTGTGATTGGTGTTAACCAATGTCAGATCTCAGTGGGCTACATACACACTGACCTAATTGTGACAAATAATTGGGCACACTACTGATATTCAATTAGCAGCTAATTGATGAAATATATTTTCCATCGTTCAAGGGTTAGGGTTAGTGAATCTTGAGACATGCGATGCTGCATTACCTTTTTAACTTCAATATGAGCAACAACTCTGGCTAATGTCATTGTTTCTTTTACTTATGCAGTTGCGCATTTGTACACGAACCCGTCCCCTCCCCACTCTTCACCTGATCACTTCATTAAAGTGCTTTCATTGGTTCTTGGCATGCTGTCAGTCAAAAGAGCCACCAATCAGACTCCCCCATGCTGCACCTTGGTTTCCGGTCTCTTGGCAACCTGAGTTGACCTGCCAGTTCCATGTAGATGGAGACAGGTGTCATGAAGCTTTAATGAACTATAGGGTTTCATTTAGCACTGGAGACAATACAGTTGACAAGTATGTGAGAAAAAGAAAAAAAATCTGGTTTGTGTTGGCTGGTTGTTGGCGTTGGAATGTTAACAGGTTATCAGGTTTGTCAAGTTCAAGACGATAGTCTGAGAGTCAGAGCTATCAGCTTTCTTCATATTTATTTCTGGTTATAGTGTCTAATATATCATATGAAACATAAACATAATTGAAGTGGAAAGTGGCAAATGAATACCATAAATTAATATTAACAGCCTTGATGATAATCTTGATTATACAACCCAGTAATGTGATCTAGATCTCATGTTCCTGGTTTTGATTACGAGTTCACCTTGACATGTAGACTGAAGACCTATAAAATAAACATGAATGATTAATAGGTGTGCGTGGGAGTGGTACAATGTGTACACGTTGTACCCTGTTGTACCCTGGTCCCAATGGATGTTCCCTATTTGACGGCCCCTCCAGGTTGGAGATGATGTTTAAATCTTATTTAGGCCTTCCTGTTTCACCTGTTTCACCTGTTTCACCTGTTCCACATTCAGGTGGATGCTCATGGTGGGCTGTAAGGGCCCAGTTATTTTTGGGGTTTGTTTGGATAATCTTGATCTGGATATGGATAGTAGCCCTTGTAGATATTTAGAAGTCATTTTCTTCCAGTCAATAGGTATCTACAGTATATCATGAATCCAAATGACAGGTGACAATCATTCATTGCAGAGATAAAGTGCAATATGAAGAGATACAATTGAAGTGAAAACTGTCATGTTTGGCTGATTGTGAGAGTGCTGTGGCCTGAACATACTGTATTAGAAAGGTATACTTGATTGTACAGTGTGTGTGTGTGTATGTGTGTGTGTGTGTGTGTGTGTGTGTGTGTGTGTGTGTGTGTGTGGCTACATATGTCAACTTTTAGTTTTTATATTTGGCAGCCTGGGCCATGTTCATAAGTCTGTTGTTAGAGGCCTTCATATGGCTGGTCTTCCTAAGAGAAGGGCCAAACAGTTTTGCTCAATATCCGCTGTTATTGGTAGCCGCTCAATATGGAGAAGGCGGTGCTTCCTGTACCCATGAGCGGGATACTGTCTGTCTAGTATTGATACTGTATCTGTCAACCCACTGGTATCATCTGGTGTGAATAACATCCTGTGTGTAGCATAACTGGTTGAATAACATCCTGTGTGTGGCAGAACTGGTTGAATAACATCCTGTGTGTGGCAGAACTGGTTGTTGGCTCAGCATTACTGTAACAGATTGTTTCCATGATATCAAAATGCACTGTTAGTATTTATGTCCTTTAGAATTGTACATGTATGTGGACATAAATAAAGCATTTAAAATGTGTGTGTGTGTGTGTGTGTGTGTGTGTGTGTGTGTGTGTGGACATGTAATAGGACCCAACCTCACTAGAGGTCACAGTTTCCCTCCTGCACAACACATTGTTTTATTAGCTATGATATACTAGCTATTTATATTAGACATAAGCTATATTATGTTAGCTTTGCCTATGGTGGCCTGAACAATAGTGTGTTATGTGTTCTTTTTACATCTTCATATTCATATTTACTCAGAATTCATTCATTTTAGAAACAGAATCTTCACTATCTCAATAGGAATATGAGTGGGACTGCCCCCAATCAGAATAAAATAAAATAAAACATAATAATAATAATGACCTTTAAAAAAAATGGTCCAGCCTCCGATGTTCCTGCCTCAGCCTCATCGAGGGGTTGAGTTTCTGTCTGTGTTAAAGACCTTTCTGCATTATTCACTAGGGACTGGCACTGCTAATCAACCTCTGGAGTTACATTATACTATACACTGCCTACAGATCTACTGTCAACACTGCTAACCCTAATGCTACTTAACGCTGTACTAGCAAGGACAACACACGATAACAAGCTCAGTGCTAGTTGACTCGTCAATCTACAGTACAGTACACGCTCCATAGACAATGGCAACAGCCAATCACAATGGTTGTCTCCAGGAACACTAGCAGACAATACAATGTAAATTGATTGAAAATGGGAGGGCAACACCTGACCTATCTCAATTAACCCAAAGGAACGGACAGAAGATTGTACGAACATTTCAAACGGAATGGTACACAAAAAAAGGACTGTCTGTGTGGATGTAGCCAGGCTAACAAGCTGTTCTGCTTCCCTTGCCTACTGTTCTGGTCTGGCGACAGCGTGTGGGTGAAAGGGGGCTACTGTGACCTGAACAATTTTCCAAGAGCTTTAGAGAAGCATGAAAAACCCACAGCCCACATCCACTCTCAGATGGCCTTGGAAACCTTTGGCAAAAGTCGCATAGACATGGCCCTGGATGAGCAGCACCGGCTGCATGTTACTGCACACAACGCAAAGGGAAAGGCGAACAGGGACATGTTGAAAAGCCTAATTGATGCAACATGCTACCTTGCTAAACAACAATGAGCATTTCTGGGGGAACGACGAGAGCAGCAGCTCCATCAATCGTGGGAATTATGTCGAACTTTTACATTTGATGGCAGAAAAGGATGAGAAATTAGCCGCACATTTGCCTACGCATGTTACGCTTAAGATAATGTAGGCTATTGCGTGCCGGATTACAATACATTTGCATCAGGCCACACAACCGTTCATGTGACTGAATATAAAATTAAATATACTGTACATGTAAATAGAAATGAAATGAAAATGTATTTATTTAGTTATTCTCAAAGAAATGTATTTGTGTGGTTTGCATTGTTTACTGTGTGTGTGTGTGTGTGTGTGTGTGTGTGTGTGTGTGTGTGTGTGTGTGTGTGTGTGTGTGTGCGTGCGTGCGTGTTTACTGTATTTGCAGATTTTGCATTAAACAATCTCACTTCAATCACTCAGTGGTGTGTTACTTCAGTAACACACCACTGTTCTCAGTCTGCTCCTGCATTCACACAGAGACACGTCCTGCACCACCCAGTGGGCAGCTGTAAATAGTTCATAATACATTTCATGATTTTTTTTAAATGTGTATTTTTGTTTTGCATTTTAACTTTTAAGAGAAAGACTAAACAACACAATGGTAAATGAGATAAAGCATAATTATACTGTTTTTTAAAGAGGGGTGAATGACGCGTGAGTAAAACTTTAGAGCATACAGTTTTATTGCATTCAAAGCACATATAAGGATTGTTATAAGCATGTTATGATGTCATATCTTCTTATACTGATCCTGGTTTATGGTGTTGTCATTATTGCACATTAGTGTGTGTGTGTGTGTGTGTGTGTGTGTGTGTGTGTGTGTGTGTGTGTGTGTGTGTGTGTGTGGACGTGTGCGGACGTAGCTCCTCTGCCGGAGCGCACCATTCTAAACATCTAAGCGCACACCCGTCGTAACTGCCGCCGTAAATGCAGTAATGTGCAGAATGATATTGTGGCGATTAGTTTGGACAATGTGTCTGGTTTCAGCAATCAAAGTTGCCTTCAAACAAGCACTCCAAAGTGGAAGAGTCTATCGCCAGCAATGGCGTCCCTCCGACCCAACCCCAGAACACCTGTTGGGCAGCAGGGAGACTCGAGAGGACTTCTCTGACTGGGTGCAGCCCCTGAACGAGCAACAGAGGTCGGACTTCCAAGTCCAGGAGAGAGCTTACCGGAGCAGTTTGGCAGACCGGAGCCGCCATGCTGACACCTACGTTTCATCTGGAGATCCGAGAAGCTGGCTCCATCTCATTTCCCTCTTGAATGGAATATTCTTCTTCTTCTTCTTTTTATTTGATTGGCGGTTGGCAACCAGCTTAAGGTGCATTACCGCCACCTACTGGACTGTGTGGCGCATTACCACCCCCTACCGGACTGTGTGGAACGTTAGCTTGACAGGTGGAAAATTGTAAATGAAATAAATAAACAAAATGGTGGGGAGGGGTAGGGGGAAAAATGTAAATGAAAGAAATAAACAAAATGGTGGGGAGGGGTAGGGTTAAATCCTACCTATCAATCCTGTTTCTTTCAGATATTTAATTACCTGGTTATTTACTGTATCTGTGTTTCCAAGTAAGTTCCCTACAGTAAACCTTAACTTAGCTTTCTGAATTGCTGCTTTCAGGAGCTTTCTCTGTTCTTCATATTTTCCACATTCCAGCAGCACATGCTGAACAGATTCCGGGTTATTGCAGTGTGCACAAATGCCGTTTGGGTGTTTTCCTATTCTGTAAAGTGTGTCATTCAACCCAGTATGACCTATCCTGAGCCGGGATATCACTGTCTCTTCTTTCCGGTTCCTGCCCATCCTACTTCCTATTCCGACTTTCTTTTGAATGTTAAACAAATGCCTTCCTGTTTCATTTCTGTTCCAGTTTTCTTGCCATAGTTCCTGCATGTGTTTGTTAATGATTGATTTTACCTCAGCTTTACTAAGTGGAATATCCATTTCTATTGATTCTGATTTAAGTGACTGCTTAGCTAATATATCCGCATCTTCATTTCCTTCTACCCCTACATGAGCAGGAACCCAAACAAAGCAAACAGTGATATCCATACTATATATTACATAAATTAAATGATGGATCTTGAAAACAATATCCTGTCTGCATGATTTCAACGATCTGATACTTGACAGTGCTGCCCAACTGTCAGAGGCAATGAGTGCATTACTAACCCTATTCTCTACCAACCATTCTAATGCTGTCAATATTGCTAGGAGCCCCACTGTGTACACTGATAAATGATCAGTAGTTCTTTTTTTAATTCCTGTTTTATACTGTGGGAAGAATACTGCAGCTCCTGTACGTCCTGTCTCTGGGTCTTTTGAGCCATCTGTAAAAATTAAGAACTTGCCTGTATAGTGCTGACCAATATAGTTTTGTACCACATTCCCAGGATGTGCATGTTTGGACTTCTTTCGTAGTTCTTGCTGTATATCTAAATCTACTAATGGATTCACATATAACCAGGGTGGAATAATTGAGTGCGGGATTACTGGACTATACAGTAATTTATCTAAATCGTACCTTTTTGCTATTGTATTCCCTATCCATCCAAAACTCATATAATGTGTCTTATTATGCTCCCAACAATCTTGTACAATAGACCTAGTTGGATGTGAACTATTCTGACCTTGGAGATTAACCCAGTAAGCTAACAATAGTTTAATTCTGCGTATCCACAGTGGCTGTTCCCCAACTTCAACTTGTATTGCTGCTACTGGGGATGTTTTAAAAGCTCCACTACATATTCTAAGTCCTTGTGATTGTTGCACATCCAACTTTTTAAGATGGCTTACTGCTGCTGACATGTATCCTAAACATCCATAATCTAGAGAAGCCCTCATCAAAGCCTGATACACATTAAACAATGCTGCTCTGCTTGCTCCCCAATCTCTCCCTGACAGGCATCTTAACAGGTTATTGACCTTTTTACATTTATCTTTTACTTTATCCGTGTGCTGTTTCCAGGTCAACTTTTCATCAAATAAAACACCAAGGAATCTAATTACATGAACCTGTTCTAAAGTATGCCCATATAATTTCAATGACACTTCTCTCGATCGTTTAGAAAAAACTATTACCTGTGTTTTAGGTATAGATAATTTGAACCCCCACTCATTTGCCCATTGTTCCACCTTCTCAATTGCAATCTGCATTTTCTTCTCTATGTATCTCAGATTCCGCCCCCTTATCCACAAGGTCCCGTCATCTGCATACAAAGACTTCCCTATTCCTTTTTCTATTTGTTCAAAGATGTCATTAATCATGACATTGAATAATACTGGACTACAAACACTCCCCTGTGGAGTCCCATTCTCAACCCTGTATTCCTTTGAATGTTCTGTCCCTACCCTTATCTGTATTGTCCTGCCAAAAAGAAAATCTAACACCCAGTTATATAACCTACCATCTACCCCCAGTTTACTTAATTTGATTAGCAATCCTTCCTTCCACAACATATCATAAGCTTTCTCAACATCGAAAAAGACAGCTAACACCATTTCTTTGTTAGTTTGAGCTTTCCTAATTTCTGACTCAAGACGTAAAATGGAATCCATAGTATTTCTTCCTCTACGGAACCCACTTTGAAAAGGAAAGAACAACTCTTTACTTTCTAAATAGTATGTTAGCCTTTCTGTGATCATTCGCTCCATAGTTTTCCCTAACTGTGATGTAAGTGCTATTGGTCTGTAGCTTGATGGATCTGATGGGTCTTTACCTGGTTTTAAAATAGGTACAATGATTGAGTGTTTCCATTTGTTTGGAATTTTACCTGATTCCCACACTTTATTAAACAACTTTAATACTACATATAATGCATGATCCTTCATATGAGCTAACATACTATAGCAAATACCATCCTTCCCTGGTGATGATTGCCTCCTCACATTTACAGCCCTTTTTAATTCAAGCAATGTAAAAGGTAAATCTAAACTATCCCTTGTTGCACTCTTCTTTACATTAACATCTACATTCTGAGCAAGAATTGTATCCCTACGGTGTCTAGCATTTACTGTTAAATTACCTGAACTGTGAACTTTCACGAGTGTTTCTGCCAGAAGTTCTGCCTTATCTTTATTACTGACTGCTGATTTATTGCTACCTGTCAACACTGGTATTACATAATTCCTTTTAATTCCACTCATTCTTCGGATCATTCCCCATATATCAGACAGCTTAGTCTCCCTTCCTATCGTATTACAATATTTCCTCCAGTATGTCCGTTTAGCTGTTTTTATAGTTTTCCTAACTACTGCTTGTGCCCTTTTATATTGAATTAATGATTCCAGAGAATGATGTTTTTTCAACTGTCTAAATGAACTATTCCTATGCTTAACTGCTTGCCAACACTCTTTATCCCACCAAGGTACATTCTTCCTATCTTTACACCCTTTACTCATCGGTATTGTTTCCTGTACTGACTCTATAATGGCTGACACCAACTTCTCATTAAACTCATCCACATCTAATATTTCCTCTCTAAGTAACGGTTCAACCTTGACCCAACTAATTTGCTGAAAGTTCTCCCAGTCAGCTTTATCCAACTTCCATCTCGGTATCTTAATGTCCTCTTCTTGATTTACTTCTACTCCAAGCATAATACTTATAGGGTAATGATCACTCCCTACTGTAGACTCCCTTAACACTTCCCAATTTGTGATACCTGCAATTCCCATTGAAGCCAGTGTTAAATCTATTGCACTCTCCTTATTTTGAGCACTATTATATCTAGTACCTCTCCCATCATTCATACACACCAATCCCTTATCCTCTATAAATTCCTCTATAATTAAACCATTTGCATCTGTTCTTTCACCCCCCCACAATGCACTGTGTGCATTAAAGTCCCCACACCATATCACTTTACCCTGTGCTTGTGCACCCACCATATCTAATGTGTCATGACATAATCTTTTACATGGATTATAATAGTTCACTATTACAAACTCATCTTTCCCTGTCCAAATTTTCACCACTATTGACTCATGTTCTTTCCCCAAGTTAATTACTTTGAATATTGTCCCATTTTTAACAAATGTAGCCACACCACCACCATTCCCATTCTTCCTATCATTCCGAATACCTACATAACCCTGTATTACAAAATCCCATTGCGGTCTCAACCATGTTTCCTGTATACATATTACATTAGGTTTCTTTTGTAAGTCTACAACAAATT
The DNA here is from genome assembly GCF_963989245.1 of Nansenia antarctica. NCBI lineage: Eukaryota > Metazoa > Chordata > Actinopteri > Argentiniformes > Microstomatidae > Nansenia > Nansenia antarctica. Next base: position 691,389 of record NC_137680.1, on the reverse strand, counting down.
TTTTAAATTCCTGCCCATTAGAAATCAAACTCCTTGCATTCCATTGGAGGATAGTTAATACCATTATTATATGTCTGAACATGTCTTTGATTGAGATGATTCCTCGACACTACTAGTACCTGGTTCATTAAGCGCATCTACTACATCTCCCCACTCCATCCCTTGCGCATTTAAGTACTTTCTGGCAGACTTAACTATAATCTTAATTCTATCTGTTCTACTATGTATTTGGGCAGCTCCATTGATAACATCAGCAATAAAAAGCACAAAATCAATTTTCTTTACAATCAATGTGTCATCCTGACTTTTTCCACACGGCGCTGTAGGCCTACTTTCTCCTCCCTTCATGTTATTCCCTTCCTTTGCCACAATAACTGGTTTGGGGATTTGCTTAACTGCTTCTGCATAAGACAGCCCTTGCTCAGCTTTAACCTTTTGAACTTCTCTCATGCGTTTGAATACCTCACACCCCCCATATGCTGCACTGTGAGTGCCACCACAATTACAACATTTTTGATTTGCCCCCTCCCTGCATTCCTCATATTTGTGTTCTCCTCCACATTTACTGCATCTTATCTTCCCTTTGCACACTGCCGCTATATGCCCGAATCTTTGACACTTGTAGCACCGTAACGGGGGAGGTATGTACACCTTCACTTCGTAGCTCATATAGCCAATGAACACTCTCTCTGGGAGGCGTTCTTCCTCAAAAGTAAGCAAAATTGATAGACTATCGCAAAGAATCCCATCTCTTTTAGTCTTCAATCTCCTCGCTTCGCTCACCTTTACATTTTTTATGTTAGCTTTCACCTCTTCTACTGAAACTTTAACAGGGATACCGGTTATAACTCCTCTGCTTCCTTTTCGAACTTTTACACTTCTTACTTTCTGACCGTTCAATACAGTTACCTTGACTGCTTTCTTTAGCTGTTCCTCATCCTTGCACTCCACCAACAATGAACCATTTCTTAACTTCCTAACACTCCTCACCTCCCCAATTTCCTTATACACAGTTTTAGTTATTTGCATAGGACTCCACCCATCAAATGTTGCTCCCTCTTTCTCCAGAGAAACAAACACCTTAAACTCTTCATCTTTTCTCATAGCCTTTGATCCAACCTGATCCTCTCTTTCCTGTTTTTTCCGCTTGTTGCGACCCATGTGCTCACCCCCCTCCTCCTCCGACTCCATCATACCCTTCCTACACCGTCACTTCCCTCTAGCAACTCCTGTCCAGTCACAGTCCAGCCGCAGAAACGTGTCAAACAATCCGACTCGTCACCTCCTGCTCGCGAACTGCCGTCAGCTTCACCGCTGACTCTCTCCAGCTACCGACCTGGAACTGATCTCTAGTTCCGTTTACAGAGTGAACCGGTCCTAATGTAATAATAGTGCAAGAAAGAAAGTGAATGGTTTAATACTGTGATGGAATATCTGGGCAAATAAACACGTTATAGGCTAAAATTAAGCTGTCATATGATAGTATAACTACATTGGCTTTTTAGTCTAGCAGTAGAATGAGTACATTTGTGACGGGATGGTGAAAGCATGACAAAAACTAAATATTTAAATGTGTTTTCCGTTTGTTTTTTTAATATTACGAACGTTGTAAGTGTTGAAGATTTCACTCAATATAACAAACAACAGTTTTAGTAAACAACACATGTAGTCATCATCATCAGTCTGACAACGAGATTAATTGCAGGCAAACCAGACGAACACTGCTGATTCCCTCCACACTGACTGTACATATGGGTTAGGGTTTGTTCTGTTTGAGGTAAGAAGCACCACAACACACTGGATCATAGCACACACACACACACACACACACACACACACACACACACACACACACACACACACGCTCGAGCGCGTGCACACACACACACACACACACACACACACACACACACACACAACACACTGTATCATAGCGTCACTGTGTTCTTTACTGAAGTATCAACAATAGACAAGAGCAACACATCACATGTAAGTAAGTAAGTAAGTAAGTAAAGCTTTATTTATATAGCACCTTTCATACAAGAAATGCAGCTCAACGTGCTTTACAACAGGAATAAGAACATCAAGTGAATATAAAAACATATATATAAACATATACAAGCACAATGAATATAAAAGCACAGGAAAACACAAAAAAGAGAGACTGTGATTGTTTCCCATCTTCACACCAACTTAAATCCCTACTTAAATGCACGCCGACGACACCATTCTTTACACGTCTGGCCCCTCTCTGAACACTGCCCTGACCGACCCCCAACAGAGCTTTAACAGCATCCAATATGCCTTCTCCAACCTCCATCTTCTCCTAAACACCAATACAACTAAATGCATGATCTTCAATCGGACCCTACCCCCAAGCCTCCTGTCCCCAAAAAAATCACCTCACTGGATGGGTCAGTACTAGAATGTGTCAATACATACAAATACCTAGGTATCTGGCTTGATAGTTCACTCTCCTTCCAAACCCACATCAATAACCTTCTCACCAAACTGTCAGAACAAGAATTGGTTTCCTGTACCGCAACAAAGCCTCCTTCACCCACTCTGCAAAAACACACTTTGGTGAAAAATGACCATCCTGCCAATTCTGGACTATGGAGATATCATTGACAGGATTGCCCCCAAAAACCTTCTCAATAAACTGGACGTCATCCACCATCACACTGTCATCCGCTTTGTCACCGGTGCCCCTTTCAACACACATCACTGCGACCTGACCTGTCCAAGTCAACTGGCCATCACTCCACACCAGGCGACTGACCCACTGGTTCAGTTCATCTATAAATATGTAATAATATGTTACACCTATGGATTTATTCAGTAAGACCATATGTTTTCCATGAACTATTGTCATCTTGTCCACTGTACTTAAAAAGGAAATAAGTTGCAATTCTAACGTATTTACAATGACGACACATGGAAGATAAAGATCGAGCATGTTTGATTGTTGGGCAATTTGTTTGCAGTAGAATATCTGATCAAATATTGTCCTCAGACTAAAAGGGTCAAAGTAAGAAGTTCATACTGCTCATATGGTTTTAGTACCACTAGAGGGCGCACAACAACAAGAGATTGTGTTTGAGACAAGTCAATCATGAGAGAAAAAACGGCCAACCTATAATCCACCCCACTTACTGTAAGTACCTTGTAAAAACGCTATGATCCTCAGACATAGATTTTTCATACATGCTGGGATCAATATCTCACTAATGGACTAATAGACTACAACTGAACAATGCTGAAGATACTGGGCCTCATTGTAATTCATGGAATATAATTCACCTGCATGGTGTTCTTTTCCATTTCCATTTCCATTTTTTGCATTTATCAGTAAATAACTTACAACAAATGCATTTGTCTAACTAAGTGAATAATCTATCCATCAGTCATAGAAAGAAAAAGTCATCTATGCTCCGGACAGGGGACATTGGCAGTCATAATGCTACAAGAAGGATTCTTATTTTTTTCCATGTGTATTCACATGTTTGCTATGGCCATTCACATGTTTGATAATCCATCATCGGCAGATCCCCCCCCTACCTCTGCTTACTACTGAACTTCTCATCCAGCACAGCAATCTCCGCTCCAACAAATATACTATCACTCTGCCCCCCCCCCAAAGTCCGCACCTCCTTTGTTTAGTTTAGTTTGTTTATTTAGCACACAAGAAAAATTGTGCAAGGAGGGAACGACGCCCAGAAGGCTTGTACAGAGTTCCACTCCACGTCAATATCAATGTTTCAAATAAAAATCTAGGGACATTTACTGCATGTCAATAGGAGAAAAGAAACCACAAACAAAATCATATCCAGCAGAAAGGTAGGATAGCACATACAAACACACAAGACAAAACAAAAACAAAAACTGAAAATAGATACAAGGATAGTAAGATTAGTACAAAAATAAACATAGATTTCCATCTTGCCCACCTTTCAACGGGAAAAGCACTACAATATAAAATAAACATAGATTTCCATCTTGCTCACCTTTCAACGGGAAAAGCACTACAATATAAAATAAACAGCTCATAACGAGATTAGATATGTTTCCTTTGGCCTGAGTCATTCTGTTCAGTTCGCTGCCCCCTGTAGGTAGCTGTAGGTACCTACACCCCCACTGACTGGAACGTGTTGCAGTGACACGAAAACTCACCACTTTTAAACACTCACTTTTACACGTTGTCTCGGATCACTGCACCTGCTTTTAAGTTAACTTCCCCCTGGTCCCTGCTGTCTTTTACATATTGTATTGTAATGTATAGATGTTTTTGATACATGTGTATCATGGCATTCATGTTTTATATTGGGTTGTGTTTTATATTGTATATATTGTGTTGTGTTTTGTGTACAGACTTGCCTCTGTTCTGCCAATTGGCCAGATCGTCTTTGTAAATGAGAATAGGTTCTCAATTGACTTATCTGGTTAAATAAAGGTTAAATAAAAAATAAAATATAAATACAAATAAATCACAGATCAATTAGGCTACACATCACAATCACAGTAATCGATCATACATTAATCACCGTATCAACCCTGCAGAGTATCCCCAAGTACCGGTAACCCTATGTGTGGACACAACAGGGTTAGCCCAGTCTTTTAAACATATATATTATTATTATGTATTAATAATACCGTATTACATCCGTAATACATCATAGGCAGAGTAGGTGCAAGGAAAGTAGGTGCAATTTCAACACCATAATCAACATCGATATTGCGCAGTTGACGTTTATGAGTTGTTGATACAGTACTAAGCATATGTCGTATATTTCTGTAGTATGTATGATCTATGTATGAATATGTAGTATATTTTAAACACACACACATACCAGGGCATGCAAGGACATGATGCCCTCTAACAATGAGGGTTCTATGGCAACCAGATGACCAACAGGAACCTCTGGGGGTTGGGCAAAGACACACATACACGCTGGCCCCTCCCCTCTGGAACGAAACGGGGAGAGAGGGAGAGAGCGTTCTCTTTCCAGCCGTGGTTCCCGAGAACGCTCTCTCCCTCTCTCCCCGTTTCGTTCCAGAGGGGAGGGGCCAGCGTGTATGTGTGTCTTTGCCCAACCCCCAGAGGTTCCTGTTGGTCATCTGGTTGCCATAGAACCCTCATTGTTAGAGGGCATCATGTCCTTGCATGCCCTGGTATGTGTGTGTGTTTAAAATATACGACACATACTACAATAATACTATTACTATAATATCATATAGTATAGACGAGGAAGAGGCGAGTGAATTGTCAGGAAAACAGTCCCTGTATGACATTGATTGGTGGGAGCCGGGGCGAGTTGTACGTTATACAATATATAAATCATATCATGTCAACCAAAGGCTAACTAACTCAGACCAAAACAAAATATAGGCTTATAGCAGCATAACTTGTTGATAAGTTGACAAATCAGCACACATACATATAGAATGAATTTGAGGCTGACCAACGTCTGATCACCATATTGCAACATTTGAACGTTTGAAAGTCTAACCGTAGGTTTAACAGGGACATAATAGCCTATGCACAGAACATATACTATCATAATCAGGACAGGAAAGAAAACATAGGCAATATGTATTTATGAGGAAGACAGGCGTATACAGATATGTGTGCTTGGCTTGCAGAGAGGGGGTTGAATTGCATCATTTGTATTTATATGTTAAAGCACTTTGAGCTGCAACGTTTGCAGGAAAAGTGCTATACAAAAAGGGTTATGATTATGATTATGATTATAATAATGATAATAATAATAATCATCATCAGTATTATTATTATTATCATGCAAACATATCTGTTTGAGCGCGCCCTCCGAAGTTTGACCGCAGACGTAAAAAATACACCATGACGTCATAAAAACCCAATAGAATGGGTTGGTGTGACAACGGCACTATGGCGTCATGATAAACCTATAATAGAATGGTTTGGTCAAACTTTTGTGTGACAACGGTACATACAGACTTGTATAACGGTACATGCTAGAGAGATTGTCCGCTGAGAATATATATATATATATATATATTATATACCATTTCTGCTACAGTCTGCTACTTTCATAAGGATGAGTAGAAAAAGGAGGAATTCTTCGTTTCCACGAAGCCCCCTTTCGGTATGTTAGTTTTGTCTTCTCTTTCCATTTAATAATAATAATAATATCTTATATCTAATAATGTTATTCATGTTAATATTATTAATATCTAATGTATCTTTTAATGTTAGTTGATGAATCTATATATTTGTATATATTTGCATATTTACTTAAATATGTATAACGGTATATGATAGACAGACTGTCCGCGGGGATACAGTTAAGGATGAGTAGAAAAAGGAGGAATTCTTCGTTTCCACAACGCCCCCTTTCGGTATGTGAGATATCTAAGAGCCAAAAGTGTGTGTTTGTGTGTGTGTGTGTGTGTGTGTGTGTGTGTGTGTGTGTGTGTGTGTGTGTGTGTGTGTCTGAGTGTGTGTGTGTGTGTATGTGTGTGTGTGTGTGTGTGTGTGTGTGTGTGTGTGTTAGTGTGTGTGTGTGTGTGTGTGTGTGTGTGTGTGTGTCTGAGTGTGTGTGTGTGTGTGTGTGTGTGTGTGTGTCTGAGTGTGTGTGTGTGTGTGTGTGTGTGTGTGTGTGTGTGTGTGTGTGTGTGTGTGAGTGTGTCCGCCTCGTAATGGTAGTTGTAAGTGCAACCCGAGGCTTCAGACATATTTATAAATCAACAAGTGTTCCACGAACTTGAACCCAGTTAAGGTCTTACAATACTCCACCTGGTGACCCTGATTAGACACTTATGCATCCAGCCTGATATTGTGCATCCCCTGACCCTCGTCCTGGTGTTAGTTGCTGTGGGCGTGTCTAACCTACTGTGGGCGTGTCTAACATGATATGGGCGTGTCTAACCTGCGGTGGGCGTGTCTAACCTGATGTGGGCGTGTCTAACCTAATGTAGGCGTGTCTAACCTGCTGTGGGCGTCTCGTCTCACCGGCAGAGGGGGGGGTCTCGTCTCACCGGCAGAGGGGGGGGGTCTCGCGATAATCCACCGCGAGTCCTGGAAGGTCTCTCCTGTCACTCTGCCAGTGTCTCATTCTTTTGAGTCTGTGGCTCTACAACTAAATGGACCTACCCCAACTGTTTTAGTTAATATCTACCGCCCACCCAAACCAAACAAGGATTTCTTTGATGAATTCAACACATTTCTCACCCACATCTGTTCACTCTCATCCAACATAATTCTGTTAGGTGATTTAAATATTCACATGGATAATAGTAATCATGCTCTCACTAAGGACTTCATCTCTTGCCTGGACAGTTTTGGTCTCCAACAATATATTGATTTCCCTACCCATTCTAAAGGTCATATTTTGGACTTGGTCTGTTGCTCAGGTGTCACTCCCCTCAACTGTTCTGCTGTTGACCTCCCCATCTCTGACCACATGCTTGTTTCATTTAACTTAAGTTTGTCTCTATCCAAAACCAAACAGTCACGTACTATGTCCTTCCGCAACATCAGACATAATAATTTAGCAGATCTCATAACAGGCATCGACACTTTCCCCATCATCACCCCCCCATGCACCCCTGATCAGCTCGTCTCTCATTACAATGATGGACTCCAAACTCTGCTGGACTCACTCGCCCCCCTCAAAACCCGGACTGTCTCATTCCCCCATTCTGCCCCCTGGTTTTCCCCTCACCTACGTCTGCTGAAAGCCAAAGGACGTCAGCTGGAGCGGCTTTCAAGAAAAACCGGTCTCACTGTTCACAAACAGATGCACCATGCCCACATCCTCCTTTACAAAGACGCCCTCTCCTCAGCCAAATCCCAATATCTTACAGACAAAATCACTGCTGGTGCTGGGAACACCAGGGCCCTGTTCTCAGTGGTCAACAACTCACTCCGCCCCCCCCCGACTCCCTTCCCCCACACTTCTACTCCACTGACCACTGTAACTCTCTGATGTCATTTTTCAACTCAAAAATAGCCAACATCCACCAACAACTGACCCCTCTTATGTCCAGTTGTCCATCTCCCCTATCTCCCCATCCCCCCTCTCTGTACCTCTCTCCTGCTTCCATCTCCCCTCTGCTGCCGATTTATCTAAACTCATCCGGAAATCCAAGCCATCCACCTGCCAACTTGACCCCCTGCCCTCCTCCCTGGTCATAGCCTCCCTCCCCTCTCTCCTGCCGCTGATAACTACAATCATCCTGAGCTAATTGTTCCTCTTAGCCACTTGTTCCTTGTTTGCGATGTAGGTTTCCCTCCCCTTCTGGTGTTCACTCTATTCAGGCAGATAGCTGAGGAGATGTTGTTGAATGTTGTTGTGTGGGGTTCATAATCAGACACAAACACCTGTGTTCTTTCATAAGGTTCCTGTAGAGTTGCCGTAATAGGAGATTGTGAAGGAGGATCTGAATCCTCAACTAGAGCAACAATTTGTGCAATAGTTAGATGGTCAAAGGTTGTCCCCCACTCACTGGTAGATGCTTCCCCTTCTGATACCCTGGTCTGGCAGTGTCATGAGATGCTTGCCGTTTTGCTGCATATCGCAACATGAGATAACATTTGGCATGTAGTACACACCTGCTGCATGCACATCGGAAGGTTGTGTAACTAATCTACCAAGAAGCTAAAAATGTTTACAGGATTCTGCCCAGCTTTTCAGATTGGAATCAACATTATCTGTTACTGCCTTGTGAAGGTCATCCATACTTGGAAGGTCATCCATACTCCCCCTCACATAGGCTATGACACAATGAATGCCACAGGCTTTGGGTTGACATGATCGAAGCTTTTTAGGACTCACTACTAAGGAGGAGCCAACGTCATATTGTTCGACTCCGGCCGGGGACATATCCTGCATGTCATCCCTCCTCTCTCTCTCACCCATCCTTCCTGTCTAAATCTTCACTGTAACTGTCAATAAAAAGGAAAAATATGAGTGGGACTGCCCCACTCAGAAAAAATAACTTCAAATTGTAACCGTCTTTAAGTTCACGAGGTCTGGCCCTCCCACATGCTCCCCAACATTAAAAATGGGTCAATATTGGATTTTTTATTTTTTATTTTCAATTTCTTTTTTTTCATTTTCGGGGAGCCGCCATCTTGGAAATATGCTAATTAGGCCTCATATAGCCCTAAGGCCCCCAACTAGATGTTCATTTTCTAAATAAGACTTCACGTGACATTGTCGCATGCATCCGTGCCTTGTAATCGCGTGATTGGCTAACAATAGACAACTTATATGTTTGTGATCTTGGTTGCCAGGAATACATACATCAGTACCAGCTTACTGTAATTGATGTCACACACACATTTTCTGCAAGTTTCATAGAGTGTCTCCAGTGACTTCATTAAGGCTGTGACAGGTTATAGTTGTGTTATTTATACATTATGACCACACACACACACACACACACACACACACCCACACACACACACACACACACACACACACACACACACACACACACACACACACACACACACACACACACTCACTCACATACCCACACACAGAAAAACAAATGATCTGTGCTATATAAATATCAAAGGCCATTGTTGCCGTGTCTAAGTTCAGATCAGGACACTGGCTTTTGTTCAAGTTAACATACACACACACACACACACACACACACACACACACACACACACACACACACACACACACACACATTATGGCCTTTGATCAATGCATATTTAAAAGGGAGTAGAAAGCTTGATTTAACTCAAGAAAGTGATACAAATCAATGGGTCTATTTACAGTACAGGATGTGAAATTGAATGTGTGTTTGTAGTAGTACCAGTAGTTGTGTGTGAATGCCTTTTTCAGTTTTCATGTTAAGCTGTTACTACATGTTTTATGTTCACCTTGCCTTTCAAATGCTTCTCTTCAATGGTATCCATTAAAGGGACAATCCATCATTTCTAAACGCCAGCCCAGCCACAAAAAGCTGAGGGATGGGTTTGGAGAAATGTGCCACTCTCAAATTCATAGACGGAACAAATATCTTTCAAGAATCAACATGGGTATATATACATTAATATATCCAAGAAAGGCATCCCAAATGACAGTTTGTGTCTGTAAGAACCCCATTGGAGAGTATTTTCTATGACTGTATGCCAGGATTCTTCACACATCAGTAGCATAACACATTTCAGTCTCACTGCCTTCTCCCTTAGTGTACTGTATATGCCTCAGTGGAATGTTATGGCTCTCTTGCGTTCACATTGGTCTGTGTATCATCCTGGATTCCATGGTCTGATTCGTGCAAATAAGCATGTCCTATCCTTCATATGATTTACATCTGTTAACCTTACACATACTGTATGTTCTGTCATCCCTATAACTTATATAGAATGCAGTAGATGTGGAGGACAACGAGGGAGAGAGAAAGAAGAGCATCAGAATGGCTGTTTTTAAACTACAGAATGTGGAGGACTACTATGAGATCGGAGAAGTGCTGGGCAGGTAAGAGAGTATAATCGTACAGAGTACTACTGTCTCTCCTAAAGACCTCTTCATCCCCACTACCCCCGGTACTGTTTCTCTACTGCAAATAACATTTAAAATGTATGTAAATTAGTTGGTTTTGTTATTGATCTAAATTGAACATCATATGAAATGTTGAACACACTGCTGCACAAAAAGTGTTGAAGTGTTATTAGGATTTAAAAAAATAATAATAATTAAACGCCCCCTTATTAAAAAAACAAAGAAGTAAACTCCAGAGACAAGTGTGTATGTTTAGACAGTTGTTACACTGCTAGGCCACACACATGTCAAATCTTTACTAGGAGGTATGAGTAGAGATGCAGCTACGAAGATGATCCTCAGACTCCTCTTTTTTCTTTTTTTAAAGGAGAGTGGACATCTACCCTCCTTCACTCTTTATGTTTCTTTATTTAGATAGGTAGAAGTTGTAGAGGTGGGGTTACATTGAGAGAGAGAGAGAGAGAGAGAGAGGAGAGAGCTATGACATTCACCACTCTGGCTCTAGACTAACCCTCAGTCCTCACCCAAAATAGTGCTGCTCTTCGTTTGGATCTATACTTGAAAAGTTGAGTGAAGTTAAAGTAGAGATTCTCAGCTTTTATTGAAGTGTTCTGTGGATGTTGCTATCACCATGCAGCCATTACAACACGTTTTAGACATATAGTACCCTATTTAATCCTTTGTATACAAAGTATACAACCCATTAACCACACCAACAGTTGGGTATCCTCTCTGGTGAAGGTCTGCCAGGCCTGTACGTCAGCCATCTTCAGTTGTTTCTTTTGAGGAGGTTTTGCCTTAAGTCTCCTCTTTAGCAAATGCTTCAATGCAAAAGGATTTAAATCGAGATTGACTTGGCCAGTCCCTGAAAAGCTCCCTAGTTGCTATGGCTGTATGTTTTGGGTCATTGTCCTGCTGTATGATGAATGTCCATCTAATGAGTTTGGAGGCATTGGCTCGTTCTTGGGCTGAAGAAATTTTTCTGTACACTGGGGTTAGCTTAGCGGTTACGTCATCAATGAAGACAATTATTCAGGTCTATTGGAGGCCATCTATGGCTAAGCCATAACACCCCCTCCACCATATTTCACAGATGAGGTGTTATGCTGTGGATGTTGGGCAGTTCCCTTTTTTCTCCACACTTTACTCCATCATTCTGGTACATGTTAATCTTTCTCTCATCTTTTTCCAGATGTCTGCAGGCTCTTTAGGTATTTTTTTGCAAACCATAATCCTGTTTTTGTGGTTTGTGTCTTGCAATGTCGCCTCTAGTTCTGCTAGTGAAGTTCAGGTTTTTCTTGTGGTGCACATTATTCGGTCATCCACTGTAGAAGCCTTCCTTGGCCTACCAGTTGCATTTGCATTTGAGGTTTTGGTTATGTTTCTTCTAGATTCTTTTCTGATATTTCAGCCTCATAAACGCTTCTGTTATGTCCCCAAATAATATCCAGGGGACGCGGCAAGTAATAATGAAATGAACCGGAGGACAAAGAGGCGGACAGGAGAATATAAATAAACCAAGAATCTATTGTATAACTTAAAAATAAACAGTTTTCAGAAAAACACTTAACTGAAAACTACTTTCAAAAACAGGGAGAAAATGATAGATTGTTTAACAAGGTAGAAGCCAATTAAAGTGGCCAAACACAATACTAACAGACACACTCCGTCTAAAAAATGAGTCACGGTTACTGACGCCAGTACACGCTACAAATTGTAGCAACACACAGAAATTCACTACAGTAGTAGCTTTAGCTGTCTAGCAACCAACACACAGGAACATACTACAGTAGTATCTGTCTAGCAACCAACACACAGTTGCCCACTGGCACCATCTGTTAGTTCCACCTGTCCTTTATCCTCCATCCTTGATGAGCAAGTGAATACAGGTGTGCTCCCTTATGCCATCACCATGGCGATAGGAAGGGGGAAGGACAATAACCTGGGGAGAGACACAGTGAATAACAGAAACACACACACACAACCACATTACGACAGTAAACACACACACACACACACACAACCACACACACAACCACACTATGGCTGTAACAGCTTCCTTCATTTGTATTGATGTCTCTTTGGTCCTCATGTTGACAGACACCAATAGCAGACTCCAAAGGCAAACGCAAAGCTTAGAATCAATTGACATTGAGAGCTCTCTTATAACTGCAAAATTATGTGACGTAACACACCAGAAACACCTGTCAAGCCAATTGTCCCATCACTTTAGGGTACCCTGAAAAAGGGGGACTATGGAGAAAAGTGTTGTAATTTCTGAATGGTGCACCCAATATGTACAAAATACCATCATTGATTTCAAAACCACATTTTTGGAGTGTAGAGGCAAAAGAAGATATGCATGTGTATATATATATGTATCCAATATGTACAAAATACCATAAAATAAAAGCTGATAATCTCTACAAATGTAATTGTTTGATTTCAAAGCCAAACCTTCAAAGGCAAAAGAAGAAAAAATGCTTCACTGTCCCACTACTTATGCAGGGCACTGTACGTACATATTTGACCCAGAGCAGTACCAACATGAAACCTGGGTGCCTGTCCTATATAGTTTTCTCTCCTTATCTGAACTTGATTTGAGCTTGGTACAATGGAACTAACGGGAATAGTCTGAAAAGTGCAAGCCCGCCCATCTACCACTCCAGGCAGGCTCAATCAAACCAAAGTATTCCAGAAAATAAACCAAAGAAACCCATGTTTCCCACACCTCTCCCTCCCCATAGTGGTAACTTTGGGCAGGTGCGGGCGGTGCGGGAGCGCTCCTCGGGAGTCCGCTGGGCCGGGAAATTCCTGAAGCTGCGGAGGAGCGCCAGCAGCCAGCTGGGTATGGAGAGGAGGGACGTGGAGAGAGAGGTGGAGATCCTGCAGGCGCTGCAGCACGCCAACGTCATGGCGCTAAGGGACGTGTTCGAGAGCCGCGCCGAGGTGGTGCTCATCGTGGAGCTGTGAGTATAGGATGGCGGGATGGAGAAAAGGAGATGGAGGATGGGGAGGAGAGGGTGTTGGGTGGAAAGAGTGAGGTGTTTGAGAGGAGGTGTTCATTCACAGCTTATTGTGGAGCTGTGAATGAAGTGGGATGTGATGAAGGGATGGAGAAGGAGGCACGAAGTGCTGCAACATGTCAACGTTATGGCAACAAAGCCCAACTTCTGTATCCACTGCGTGTTAGGAGCCTGTCTAGAAGCCTGTCTAGGAGCCTGTCTGTCTTTCTCTCTGCCTGTCCGATTATGGGATCTGTCTATCTGGCCCAATTGTTTAAAACTTTTGATCTGGATTCCGATTCTTTGATCCAGGATTGATCCAGGATCAGATCTTTTTTCTTTCTTTTTTTTTCTGATCAGGATCAGCCAGCTCGATTTGATCCTCGATCAGAGAAAAGAATCGGGATCAATCTGATCCAGATTAAGTTTTGAACAACTGGTTAAGGTTACTCCCTTAGATTAGATTAGAAAAGAAAAGATTAGAAAAGAAAAAAATAGGAAAATGTAGGCAATGAAAAATTAAAAGGGCAAAGACCATAGGGAGTTAGAGAGACTTTGTAGGAAAGAAAGAGATAAAACTAGACTGGTGTTACTTCCAAGTGATGTTAGTCTAGAAGGAAAACTGATATGGGGCGAAAGTGAGACTCTGGATCAGAACAAAGCTGGATGACGTGTTTGGTACAGTGACAGGGTCTGTCTCTGTTGTGACGTGTGTGTGTGTGTGTGTGTGTGTGTGTGTGTGTGTGTGTGTGTGTGTGTTTTGTGGTGGTCTGTTGTATATCGCATGGGTGTCAGACATGATTGCTCATAATGTGCAGATGCAATCATGCCGTGTCACATGTGTGTGCCTGTCTGTGTGACGTGTGTCTGTGTGTCTGCCCCCTCAGGACACAGTGGGTATGATAGAAAACATTGTGTGGATCACCTCACCTATCCTGTGTAATAGGAAGACAACGAGAATCAACTATCATTACTACCTCTAATCTTAACAGCCAGACACTGGCTCCCTATGGCCCCACCCACTTCCTATACATATAGCAGCAATGCAGAGATCCACACATGTGTGAGACATACACACACACACACACACACACACACACACACACACACACACATAGGGTCACAAATGCAATCTAATGTAATCAGAATAAGTGTGCCGACTGAGGTTGTTTCTGTGCGTGTGTGTGTGTGTGTGTGTGTGTGTGTGTGTGTGTGTGAGATTGAGGGAGTGAGGGAGTGAGTTTGTGCCTTTGTGCTGGTTCAGTACTTGTCTGAGCTGTTAATGGAGCGGCCTGTATAGACAGACAGAACTATTGACTTTCCTTGTAATCAGTAAGCAGCACTAATACAATCAACTTCCCATATTTTCTCTCTCTCTCTCTCTCTCTCTCTCTCTCTCTCTCTCTCTCTCTCTCTCTCCCTCTCTCTCTTTGTCACCCTCACCTTCCCCTCTCCTTCCCTCACTACGCCCCCTCCCTCCTCTCCATGCCACAGTATCAGCGGAGGGGAGCTGTTAGACTTCATAGTGGCGAAAGGGAACCTGTCAGAGGAAGAGGCCATCGAGCTCCTCAAGCAGATCCTGAAGGGAGTGGGCTTCATGCACAGCAAACGCATCGCCCACTTTGACCTCAAGGTGAGAGGGGGACACACAGGGGGCGCATGGTCCTCACTTCCTCTGTCCTCACATCTGTCCTCACACCCTCTGTCCTCACACCCTCTGTCCTCACACCCTCTGTCCTCACATCCAAATCACGATCAAATAAAGAGTCACTAGAATGGGGGAAATGTGCTTTTAGTAAAGAAAATGTAGTGATGAACATGGGCAGGAAATAAATCAGCAAGAGAAAAGGAGCACAACAAGGAGCATTCGAGAAAGTAAATGTTTTCAACATATCAAAAGCAAAGGTAAGTAGTATAAAGTATAAAGTAAACACACAGAGTAAAAAACAAATAAAGACCAATAACAATACTACTACGTAGTAGGAACACTAATAATAATAATAATAATCACCCCATCTGCTCGTACCCTCCCACCCCTCTTGGCAGTTATATTATGATCCAATCCTTTTGAGAAGGGAGCGAAGACAGACAATTGGGACGCAATCACAGAAAAAGGGGAGATTTAATGGGTGTAGAAATTAGAGGTATTATAGACAAATGGGAAGGTGGTTCCCCCTATCTGGTGTGACCTACTAGGTTCAAATCATGGTCTTGTAGCTGGTGTGACCTACTAGGTTCAAACCGTGGTCTTCCATTAGACTGTGTTAGCCCGTGGAGCTAAAGCCCAGGCATTAGTTCTGGGAGCTAATGCAAGTCTTCGGATCTCAGGCAAGGTCCGTTATTATCATCCTACTGTGCTGTGGTACTGTACTGTGGTTCACTGAACCACCTCCACTACATGTTTATTAAACTTCGGACACTCTTCTGACACCTTGATATTTTACATTGTTGAACGCTTCACGTAAGTAACAAGTGTTTCTCCTCTCTGTTCAGCCAGAGAATATCATGCTGGCTGATAAGACAGTGCCACACCCCCACATCAAAATCATTGATTTTGGGCTGGCCCACCGCTTCACACCGGGGGAGGAGTACAGAAGTCTCTGTGGTACCCCGCAGTACATTGGTAAGTGGAACAACCCACATTCTCACAATGGTCACATGAACAATTAGAAGTCTATGTCTGATGTGGGTGTTTTCAGTGGTCTTAGAACATTTAATTGTGTACGTACGGTATGTGTGATTGAGGAGCATGCGAGCGTGTATGTTTGATGTGTCTACTGGCTTTTGTGTCTTTCTTTCTGTCTGTCTGTCGGGCCTTATAGGATGACAGTTACAATATTAATTTTAATTAATTTTGACATTTAGCAGACGCTTTTAATCCAAAGCGATTTACAATTACGGTACGAATTACAGGGACATTCCCCCTGGAGTAACTGAGGGCAAAGTGCCTTACTCAAGGGCACACTAGTAGTGGTGTGGCTTCAGGCGGGATTTGAACTCACAACCTTCCGGTCACAAGTCCAACTCACTATCCACTAGACCACCACTACCCCAATATGCGGTTGGCAAAGACATTTTGGCAATGTATTGTCAATAGCAAAGCATATCTACTATAGATAGATAGATAGATAGATAGATAGATAGATAGATAGATAGATGGTTGAGAGGTTGAGAGTGGTATAGTTGGGTGTTGAAGTGGTTGAGAGTGGCTTCAGTGGGGTAGAACTGGTAGCCAAGAGAGTGCATTGTTGAGTAATCAGAATGTGTTCTGCAGGTTTCCTGTTGTTTTTATATAAGAGTCCGGAAAGTTCCACGGCAGTTGCAGTAACAAAAGGGCTCTAGGAATGTTGGCCTAAAATCAACATTCCACCATGTTAACCAGATGAGACGATTTGGGGCTACAGAAAGCATGTTGAAGAACAATATGTGGACTTGTTTAAGCAATCTCTCTTTATGTCTATCTGTCAGTCTTTATTTAGCTTGAACCTTGCGAAACCTGCGCAGGTTGTCATGGAGACAACAAACGGGTAGTGGTGGTGGTTATGGACAGGATGTGACGTCAGAGCGTGCGGTGTGGGAGCAGGGGGTAGTGAGAGAAGGCTTCTGGCTAGGTGAGAAGTTTACATAGGCCCAGCAGGAAATGCAGGGGGGAACATGTTACAACTGAGTCACAGAAACACTGTAACAATTCTGCAGTAGAATGAACCCATATCTCTCTATCTATTTGTCTGTCTTGTGTGCAATATTGTGCAATAGACATGTGTGTGCATCTTACAGTGTTACTCAAATACAATGAGCTGCTGTATCTTTTAGCACCTACCATTTCTACACAGTTTTATATGACAACAATATCATTTGTCCAGAAATATTCGTTTCTAATATCAGAGTTGAAAACAAGTAATTTCTCCATGCGTGTTTCTCTAAATGGTACACATACAGGGCTCAGCCACAGGGGAAGGTCCAGGACACCTGACAGTCTGGTCTTTTAGAAAGGCATTTGATGCAAATCTAGGTTATATTATATTATACAACAGTTAGTTCCGACCAAGTCATTTGATTGGATTTGATTGGACAAGAGGCATTCCATGAGTGCTGATATACAGTATAACAGCACTGGGACTTTATGTATCACTCCGCCGCACAGATGTTCTACTAAATGACCGTTAATTAGACTACATTGTTTGTGTTCAGGTTACTAGGCAACAGTCCATTTGAAGTTCAGTTGCGGGACTATTTTTTGTTTATTTTTATGATTAAATAAACAAACAAATCATAATCTGTTGTCGCTTATTACTGTTAACTAATAAATGGCGCTGTAGAACTGTTGTATAAAAGCAATATCACACTCAAGGTCGTGCTGTTATACTGAATATCAGCGCGGCTGTGATTGCCTGCGGCCTCGTACCTATGACCGAATCACAGCTCACAGCACTTACTTGTTCTGTGTTCATATTATGGCCATCTGACTCCACAGGCTGGGGTGTGTTATTTGGCATCAATGGAGGCTTCTTCAAAACTTTAATTTCTCCCAGGAAAATGTGGTTGCTAGCTATGGTATCAGGTCCCTCCCTGGCAGCTCTACTGTAGCCTACAGACACTGTCAGTGCCTTACAGAACCAATGCTTTTTACAAAATGATGTGCTTACCAAACTGTACACAGTGAGGGTGACTTTCGGCCTTGTTTAACTGCATGACCGACACTCATGTTGCAGAGTAGATTGTTTTAATTTCTCTTCATCTCTTGGTTCTTAATCCTGCCCTCTCCATTATCACCAGTATTACAGTATTGCTCTGTATTGGGTATTGGGTATGATTATGTGTGTTAGACTTTTAATGGTCCATTATCATCATTTTTGCACAGATTTGGGAAACTAAGGTTCTGTGTAGGGGTGGGCATCGACGATCGATAATTGATCGATAAGGATCTAATTTTTATTTTTTTTGTGATCGACCAAATGTTTTATTTTGTGATCGACCAAGATCCTTATCGATCAATTATCGATCGTCGATGCCCACCCCTAGTTCTGTGTACTAAAACGAACAAATACAAGAGAGGGACGAGTCAACAACACATTTTAAGTATGATTTGTCAGAATATGAACTTTTACAACTAGTGCACAGATAAATGTGCAATGAATGAATAATGACATTTCTGCTATTTCACTCCTCCCCCCATCCTCACTCCCTCCCAGCCCCTGAGGTGATCAACTATGAACCCCTGAGTGAGGCCGCTGACATGTGGTAAACCATTTTACATGTTACTATGAGCAAATAGGTGCATTATACTGACAAATTAAACTATATTAATTTTCATTTGTATCTTAAGTTGTTCATAAGACAAAGAGGGATACCATAGGCCCTAACACTCCTGGATTAACCATGCAGTAGTCATAGTTGTGGTAGGCTAGATGTAGTTCTTCTTGTTTTGAATACAGTCTTTCATTACTCTTTGTATCTCTTGTCTATACAGGAGTATTGGCGTCATAACCTACATATTGTGAGTATCCAAAGATAAGCTGACAGGTTGAACTTCACTGTGGATGCAGTATTACAGTGTTAGCTAGTATCTAGCTCCCTAATGTCTCCCTAACACCACCCTATTTTACAGGTTGAGTGGCATGTCCCCTTTTCAAGGAGATAATGATGATGAGACACTACTGAAGGTTGTGGGGATGATCTACGAGTTTGAGGAGAACTATTTCAGCCAGACCAGTGTCATGGCCAAAGACTTTATTGAAAAACTGCTGGTTAAAGACCCAATGTAATCAAACAATCTATTACTCATATTTTGATATAATTTATATGTGACACGGTCCGGTCATTTGGGCCGCAAGTCGGCAACCAATCAAAATGTTCCGACTTTTATTTTGAAACACGGAAATACTTTTCAAAGTTTTTGAAAATCACAACACGAACTCGCTAGTCAAGCCAAAATACTGCAATGCAATGGATTCGGTGAGTAATTCCCACTACTACCTAGTTAACTATAACACTACTTTACATTGTCAGCAGGCTCACAAAACAAGCTGTGTTAGTTGATAAGCGAGTGTGTCATTATAAAAAATGTGTTAACATGTTTCGAAAGAAAAGTCCGAACATCAAATCAGATGCTGACTTGCGGACTGATTGACCAGACCGTGTCACATATGATTACAATACATTTGTTGATTAATATCAGTACACATCTGTATGGTACTAGTAATTCTGTGATTATCTCCTCAAACAGAGAGAGAATGACAGCAGAGGAATGTCTACTACACCCTTGGATCAAGGTGAGAGAATAGAGTGTGTGAATGTGATACAATAATGCACAATTAGTTGGAACACGGTGAAGAGACTAAGTATGGGCCATGTGTTTACTCTCTGTATAGTCTCTGCAAAATGGCTGCATCATATTATTAAATATATTAAATGATATGATATTCCCTTGTGCTTTGGCACAACCTCACCACAGCCTAACTTCAAGGTTCAACTGTGTTTGCTGGGTATAGCCAATATTTTCTCCATGTAGTTGAGTAATAGAATTCGTTTGGAATTGTGGATTTATTTTGTCCGATTTTTTTTTTAAAGAAAAAAACGAAAAATGCTATGTGACTCATCTGGTGTTGGGTTTGTGTGCTACGTTGTAGGACTCTTGCCTTCATCCCCCCCAAGAGGCCCCAGTGGGACGTCACTCACCGCCTGGCCCTCTTCCCCTGATGAATGACATGCCATCTCCTCCCGGTGTAGTCTTCCCTCCTATACCGGTCCGACTGCGCCACCATGCTCTTTGTGGCAATACAACACCCATAGGTGGAAGTCACATGGGCTCCTCTCACATGGGCTCCCTAACCCTCATGTCTGGCTTCCCAGCCGGCCGGCCTTCCCCCCCTCCACGCCCGTTGCCTAAGCGCCCCGGCCCTTGCCTTCCAGATCCGGGTAATCTTGAATGTCTCGAACCAGAGCTAATAAAGGCAGTGCTTCTCATGAAAAGTTTACAGGAAGAAGAGCGGGTACTGGAAGGATTAAGGAGGATGATGGAAGAGGATACTAAAGAGGAGGACCACATAAAGGTTGTTAAGAGAGAAAACCTTTTCAATCAAAAAGAAGCAACATTAATGAAAGAAGAGGAGAAAAGGAAAGAAAGAGAGAAAAAGAAGAATGAGATACTTCTACAGTTAAGGAGGGGTAGAAAAAGGAGGAATTCTTCGTTTCCACGACGCCCCCTTTCGGTATGTTAGCTTTGTCTTCTCTTTCCATTTATTTATTAATATCTAATGTATCTTTTAATGTTAGTTGATGAATCTATATATTTGTATATATTTGCATATTTACTTAAATCGTATAGTATTTTTTCTATTATTTAGTTATTTTGTTTATCTTTGTGGACTGTATGGCTTATTCTTGTTTTATTATGTCGTTTATATTATTGCTATTGTGTTTTATTGATTACTATTGTTTGTTTGGTTTTTTTCATGCTGTGTGGATATTTTAAAGCACTTCGGGCCGGTTTCAGAGACAAGGCTTAAGCCTAGTCCTGGACTAAATCACACTTTCAATGTAAAATCTCCATTGAAGATGTTGTTTAGTCTAGGATTAGGCTTAAGCCTTGTCTGTGAAACCGGCTCTTCGAGTTGCAAAGTTTGCAGGAAAAGTGCTTTTCAAATAAATATTATTATTATTATTATTATTATTATTATTATTATTATTATTATTATTATTATGCCAATGCTATGACACTAAGGTACCCAGCAAACACAGCCAAGTTGTTGCCTGTGTGTTAACCTCCTGTGAGGTTGCAACGTTGTTAGAAGGTAGCCAATGAAATGCTACTTTAATACTACTGAGGGTCGCGACAACGTAACTGCGGAGCCTTTAGCCTTTAGCCCATCTGGTAGGTGCCTTCCAACATGTTGCCACACTACAGCCGACTATTCCGAGAATGTTGTCCACAACCTCACCACAGCCTAACTTCAAGGTTCAACTGTGTTTGCTGGGTATAGCCAATATTTTCTCCATATAGTTGAGTAATAGAATTCGTTTGGAATTGTGGATTTATTTTGTCAGATTTTGTTTTTTAAAGAAAAAAACGAAAAATGCTATGTGACTCATCTGGTGTTGGGTTTGTGTGCTACGTTGTAGGACTCTTGCCTTCATCCCCCCCAAGAAGCCCCAGTGGGACGTCACTCACCGCCTGGCCCTCTTCCCCTGATGAATGACATGCCATCTCCTCCCGGTGTAGTCTTCCCTCCTATACCGGTCCGACTGCGCCACCATGCTCTTTGTGGCAATACAACACCCATAGGTGGAAGTCACATGGGCTCCTCTCACATGGGCTCCCTAACCCTCATGTCTGGCTTCCCAGCCGGCCGGCCTTCCCCCCCTCCACGCCCGTTGCCTAAGCGCCCCGGCCCTTGCCTTCCAGATCCGGGTAATCTTGAATGTCTCGAACCAGAGCTAATAAAGGCAGTGCTTCTCATGAAAAGTTTACAGGAAGAAGAGAGGGTACTGGAAGGATTAAGTAGGATGCTGGAAGAGGATACTAAAGAGGAGGACCACATAAAGGTTGTTAAGAGAGAAAACCTTTTCAATCAAAAAGAAGCAACATTAATGAAAGAAGAGGAGAAAAGGAAAGAAAGAGAGAAAAAGAAGAATGAGATACTTCTACAGTTAAGGAGGGGTAGAAAAAGGAGGAATTCTTCGTTTCCACGACGCCCCCTTTCGGTATGTTAGCTTTGTCTTCTCTTTCCATTTAATAATAATAATAATATCTTATATCTAATAATGTTATTTATGTTAATATTATTAATATCTAATGTATATTTTAATGTTAGTTGATGAATCTATATATTTGTATATATTTGCATATTTACTTAAATCGTATAGTATTTTTTATATTATTTAGTTATTTTGTTTATCTTTGTGGACTGTATGGCTTATTCTTGTTTTATTATGTAGTTTATATTATTGCTATTGTGTTTTATTGATTACTATTGTTTTTTTAGTTTTTTTTATGCTGTGTGGATATTTTAAAGCACTTCGAGTTGCAAAGTTTGCAGGAAAAGTGCTTTTCAAATAAATATTATTATTATTATTATTATTATTATTATTATTATTATTATTATTATTATTATTATTATTATTATTATTATGCCAATGCTATGACACTAAGGTACCCAGCAAACACAGCCAAGTTGTTGCCTGTGTGTTAACCTCCTGTGAGGTTGCAACGTTGTTAGAAGGTAGCCAATGAAATGCTACTTTAATACTACTAAGGGTCGCGACAACGTAACTGCGGAGCCTTTAGCCTTTAGCCCATCTGGTAGGTGCCTTCCAACATGTTGCCACACTACAGCCGACTATTCCGAGAATGTTGTCCACAACCTCACCACAGCCTAACTTCAAGGTTCAACTGTGTTTGCTGGGTATAGCCAATATTTTCTCCATGTAGTTGAGTAATAGAATTCGTTTGGAATTGTGGATTTATTTTGTCAGATTATTTTTTTTAAAGAAAAAAACGAAAAATGCTATGTGACTCATCTGGTGTTGGGTTTGTGTGCTACGTTGTAGGATTCTTGCCTTCATCCCCCCCAAGAGGCCCCAGTGGGACGTCACTCACCGCCTGGCCCTCTTCCCCTGATGAATGACATGCCATCTCCTCCCGGTGTAGTCTTCCCTCCTATACAGGTCCGACTGCGCCACCATGCTCTTTGTGGCAATACAACACCCATAGGTGGAAGTCACATGGGCTTTAAAGAAAAAAACGAAAAATGCTATGTGACTCATCTGGTGTTGGGTTTGTGTGCTACGTTGTAAGGCTGTGTTTGGAATGGCATACTAGCATACTACTCATACTAGATTTTAGTATGCCAGAGCGTTCACACTGTACAGTATGCGAGATCTGACTAGCTAAAATGTTTATGAGTAGTATGTAAAAAAATCTGTAAATCTTTTTACAACTTGTTTAGCTATTAAGTTCTGACTATGTCGAAGTAGTATCTACGGGTATCTACGGTAACTAAGGTAACGTCAGATCAGATACATACATCACATTTTTGGAATATATGGTTACTTTCTCACCTGAAAACATATTAAAACTTCATAAAATGACATGTTAACACTTGTAGAACCAAAATTACAGCTTTTAGCCAATATTTGTTTAAATAGAGGATTTAAAATCCCCGCTCCTGGACCTGCGAAATGCATTCTGGGATGCAGTATGCATACTGCAGTGTAAACGGTTGGCTGGTATTGGCATACTTATTATGAATTTAGTAGGCAGTATACAGTATATACTCATTGAGTATGCTAGTATGCAGTATGCTAGTATGCCATTTCGAACACAGCCTAAGCCTTAGTGCTTTTTCTTTCCACAGAGAATTGACTCTTGCCTTCATCCCCCCCAAGAGGCCCCAGTGGGACGTCACTCACCGCCTGGCAAAGAAAAGAAAGAGATTGAAAAGGAGGAGAAACGTCGACAGAAGGAGGAGAAACTGAAATCAGAGGAGGCAAAAAAGCAAGCGAAAGTGAAGTTGGAGGAAGAAAAAAAGCAACAGAAAGAGAATAAGAAAAAGCAAGAGAAGGAGAAGAAAGAGAAAGAGAAGAGCCTTGAGCAAAAAAAGAAAGAGATTGAAAAGGAGGAGAAACGTCGACAGAAGGAGGAGAAACTGAAATCAGAGGAGGCAAAAAAGCAAGCGAAAGTGAAGTTGGAGGAAGAAAAAAAGCAACAGAAAGAGAATAACAAAAAGCAAGAGAAAGAGAAGAAAGAGAAAGAGAAGGAAGAGAAGATTAGACTAGAGGAGGAAAAAAAGAACGCAAAAGAGAGAATAAAGAAACTTGAAAATGAGAATAAGGAGAAGGAAAAGGAAAATAAAAGGTTTGCAGAAGAAGAGAAAAGGAGACTAAAGACGGAAAAGAAAATACAGAAGAAGGACAAGAAAAAGAAAGAGAAGGAACAAAAGAGAAGGGGGGAGAGGGTGGTGGGCTGATAGGCACCCCTCTCAGGGTGCTGGGGTAGTGGAGGGCAGAGGGGAGGGTGGTGGAGAGGGGAGGGTGGTGGGGGGAGAGGGGAGGGTGGTGGAGGGAGAGGGGAGGGTGGTGGGGGGAGAAAGGGGGGTGGTGGGGGGAGAGGGGAGGGTGGTGGAGGGAGAGGGGAGAGTGGTGGGGGGAGAGGGGAGGGTGGGGGGATGGCTCCATCTCTTCCTAGCATCGCCATAATGATGTTCTCATGTGGTGTGTGGTGTGTGTGTGTGTGTGTGTGTGTGTGTGTGTGTGTGTATTAGTGGTAGAAATGGAGGCGTTTCGCCTGGACAGGCACACAAAATCAAAGTGCATTATCGGTTCAGGAGAAGATATAGATTTTTTACCTGGGTTGTTTCCTGTGTTCCCCAGACCTTTTAAAGACTGGTAGTAATGATGTGTGAATGGCACTAGAGTACCAGAGTACTAGACTATCAACGGAAGATAAAACAGTATCAGGAGAGGAGACAGGAGAAGAAGCAAGAGAAAGAGAAATGGGAGGAACAGAAAAAAATTGCTAAAATTGAACTTGCGATGCAAAAAATAAAGGAGGCCGATATGAAAATAAAAGACTGGGAGGAGCAACAGAGAAAGAGAGAAAATGAGAAGGAGAAGGACGAAAAGAAACGTGCATTAGAGGAAAAGGAGGCAGAAGAGAGAAATGAGAAGCAGGACAGACCAAAAACAACGTCAAAGGAGCTACTCAGAGAGAAGATGGCAGAGACCTATGAAAGGGCAAGACTCAAAGCCAAAGAGGAGAGTGAAGATGTGAAACAACACTGATAGTCCGGGAGCCAAAGCTTTTTTTTTTTTTTTTTTTTTGGATGAACCTTGTTTTGTCAGGTAAAGTTTTTTTTCTCTGCTGTTTCTTGTTGCTTGGGGGTACCTCTTCAACATACAGGAAGGTGCCCTGTGATAGCCCTTGTGCATTTCAGATATTAACCCCTTCATGCCCGAAATGCCAAATATTCATGCAAAATACTCAAATCAAATGCATCAAATTTATGTTCACTCATGTTTACTCATACTCATGTATGTACAATGTATTTTTTGTGTTACTATTCATTAATTTGAAAGATTTTTTTTAAGTAAGTAAGTAAGTAAAGCTTTATTTATATGGCACCTTTCATACAAGAAATGCAGCTCAAAGTGCTTTACAACAGGAATAAGAACATATTGGTCGAGGACTTGCTGGAACGGTGCATCCACATTACCAATGGCTGATAGTTCGTACTCAGCTTTCAGGACTTTGATGACAGAGCCTTTTCCCAACCCATAGTAAGACGCTACGGTGTTGCATCCCGATATGGCATTACATTCATACATGGACTGATGAAAGGTTCTTGACAATTTCTTGTGAATGCTTGGCAAGTGTCGACTTGATTTAGTATAATAGTGGTCCACTGTTGCCCTTTCCTTGCGGGGGGATTCCATGATGAGTGGTACATCCAGCCCTGCCTGAAGGTGATGGTGAAGGAGGAGGACAAACACGTCTGTGTGGTCAGAAACCACAGAGATTTGAGGGGCTTCTCCAGCACACATCAGGACTTGTTGGACAATGATGGTGTCAGCTTCTTCCTGCTGATCTTCTTGATCATAGTGGTTCCTTCTTTCTTCCATCTTGATCTCGATGGGGCATGGGTCCTCCCCTGTCACCACCAACTTGTGTTTGTTGGTGCTCCGTAGATGGAAAAGCCTGTCTTGGGTCAGTTCCTCATATAATAATAATAATAATAATAATAATAATAATAATAATAATAATAATAATAATAATAATAATAATAATAATACACTACCGTTCAAAAGTTTGGGGTCACCCAGACAATTTCGTGTTTTCCATGAAAACTTGCACTTTTATTTATCAAATGAGTTGCAAAATGAATAGAAAATATAGTCTAGACATTGACATGGATAGAAATAATGATTTTTTATTTGAAATAATAATTTTGTCCTTCTAACTTTGCTTTCGTCAAAGAATGCTTCCTTTGCAGCAATTACAGCATTGCAGACCTTTGGCATTCTAGCGGTTAATTTGTTGAGGTAATCTGAAGAAATTTCACCCCGCGCTTCCTGAAGCACCTCCCTTGATGGGCACTTCTTGCGTACCATACGGTCAAGCAGCTCCCACAACAGCTCAATGGGGTTGAGATCTGGTGACTCCGCTGGCCACTCCATTACAGACAGAATACCAGCTGCCTGCTTCTTCATTAAATAGTTCTTGCATAATTTGGAGGTGTGCTTTGGGTCATTGTCCTGTTGTAGGAGGAAATTGGCTCCAATCAAGTGCTGTCCACAGGGTATGGCATGGCGTTGCAAAATTTAGTGATAGCCTTCCTTATTCAAAATCCCTTTTAGCATGTACAAAAGCAGCCCCAGACCATCACATTACCTCCACCATGCTTGACAGATGCAATATGACATATGTGGTGTGTGTGTGTGTGAGTGTGTGTGTGTATGTTACTATGTGTGTGTGTATGTGTATGTTACTCTGTGTGTGTGTGTGTGTGTGTGTGTGTGTGTGTGTGTCCCACCTGCAGCTGCCTCTCCTTCTCCCCCAGGGCCAGCCGTAGCTGTGTGATGCTGCGCTCCTTCTCCTGCGCCTCCAGCACTCTTTTCACTTGTTCTGCGTCTCACAAATGTTCTTCTGTGTGATCAAAACACCTCAAACTTCGATTTGTCTGTCCATAACACTTTTTTCCAATCTTCCTCTGTCCAATGTCTGTGTTCTTTTGCCCATATTAATCTTTTCCTTTTATTGGCCAGTCTCAGATATGGCTTTTTCTTTGCCACTCTGCCTAGAAGGCCAGCATCCCGGAGTCGCCTCTTCACTGTAGACGTTGACACTGGCGTTTTGCGGGTACCATTTAATGAAGCTGCCAGTTCAGGACCTGTGAGGCGTCTATTTCTCAAACTAGAGACTCTAATGTACTTGTCTTCTTGCTCAGTTGTGCACCGGGGCCTCCCACTTCTCTTTCTACTCTGTTTAGAGCCTGTTTGTGCTGTTCTCTGAAGGGACTAGTACACACCGTTGTAGGACATGTTCAGTTTCTTGGCAATTTCTCACATGGAATAGCCTTCATTTCTAAGAACAAGAATAGACTGTCGAGTTTCATATGAAAGTTATCTTTTTCTGGCCATTTTGAGAGTATACTCGAACCCACAAATGTGATGCTCCAGATACTCAACTAGCTCAAAGGAAGGCCATTTGTATAGCTTCTCTAACCAGCAAAACTGTTTTCAGCTGTGCTAATGTAATTGCACAAGGGTTTTCAAGGTTTTTCTAATCATCCATTAGCTTTTAACGCGATTAGCAAACACAATGTACCATTAGAACGCTGGAGTGACGGTTGCTGGAAATGGGCCTCTACACACCTATGTAGATATTCCATTAAAAACCAGATGTTTGCAGCTAGAATAGTCATTTTCCACATTAACAATGTATAGAGTGTATTTCTGATTAATTTAATGTTATCTTCATTGAAAAAAACTGTGCTTTTCTTTAAAAAATACGGAAATTTCTAAGTGACCCCAAACTTTTGAACGGTAGTGTACATTAGACTTATATAAAGCTTTTCTAGACACTCAAAGACGCTTTACAAACTGAAAAGATTGAGTAGTAATAATAAAAAGAAACAAAAGGTAAATAGAAGTATAGGGGCCTAATTGAGGTAGTGCGTTCTAGAGGGACGGGGCTGTGGCTGAAAAGGCCCTATCACCCCAGGTCTGGAGCTTGGTCCTGGTGGTTTGAGGGTGGTTTGGTCATCAGACCTGAGGCAACGGGAGGGGGTGTGGAGGGGCACGAGGTCGGCAAGGTAGGAAGCGGCCAGATTGTTGATGGCTTTTTAAGTGGTGAGTAGGATTTTGAATTGGATCCTGTATTTTACCGGGAGCCAGTGTAGGTTTTGGAGGACAGGGGTGATGTGGTCACAGCAGCAAGTGGAGGTGAGCAGACGGGCAGCAGAGTTCTGGACGTATTGGAATTTGTTTAGGATGTTATTGTTGTTAAACCGTAGGGGATGCTGTTGCAGTAGTCGAGTCGGGAAGTCATGAAGGTCGTGGATGAGAGTTGCAGCAGCGGAAAAGGACAGGGAGGGTCGGGTGCAGGCAATGTGGGAAAAAAGCTGATTTAGTGACCTGGTTGGCATGGGGAAGGAACGAGAGGGTGGGGTCAAAGATGATGCTTGGGGTCAAAGATGAGGTTGCGGACGTGGTTGGGGGGGGTTACGGTGAAGCCATCGATGTTGAGTGAGAATGTCTGGGTGGAACGGGTGAGGGACTTTGGGCCGATGATGAGGATTTCCGATTTATTGCAGTTCAGTTTCAGAAATGTTTTAATTTTTTAAATGTTATTGTATCCATGATTTTATGTCATTGGCAGGTAGTGAGAATGGAGTGGGTGTTAGGGGAGATGGTTTTGGAGGAGAGGTAGAGTTGGGTGTCATCAGCATAGCAGTGGAAGCGGAGGCTATGGCGGCGGAGGACCTGTCCAAGGGGAAGGATGTACAGGATGAAGAGGAGGGGGCCTAGCACTGAACCCTGGGGGACACCGTGGGTGACTGGAGCAGTGGAGGATTTACTGTTATTTATTGAGATGTATTGATGTCTGTCTGAGAGATAGGACTTGAACCAGGAGAGGGCGGTGCCGGTTATGCCAATGTGTTGGAGACGGGCGAGGAGGATGGAATGGTTGATGGTGTCAAAGGTGGCGCTGAGGTCGAGGAGGATGAGGATGGTGAGGTGGCAGAAAGGAGTATGTCATTGGTGATTTTTAGTAGTGCTGTTTCAGTGCTGTGTTTGGAATGGAAGCCAGATTGGAATGGTTCATACAGGTTATTGCAGTCGAGGTGGGATTTGAGTTGGGCAGCAACAACTTTCTCAAGGATTTTGGACAGGAAGGTGAGATTGGAAATGGGTCGGTAGTTGTTGGGGGTGTCAGGGGCGAGACCGGGTTTTTTAAGTATGGGTGTAATAGCAGCGAGCTTGAGGGCAGGGGGGACAATGCTGGTGGACAGGGAGAAGTTCATTATGTTTGTGATGAGTGGGGTGAGTGTGGGGAGACAGGCCTTGACTAGGGAGGAGGGAATGGGGTCCAAGGCGCAGATTGAGGACTTCATGCTGGTGACTGTGTATATAATAATAATAGGTTCAGCTGTTTCTTGTTGTAAATGGATGACGAGACAACCTTCTGGGCCGGTAGCTTTGTTGATAGGAGGAGATGATTACGCTTTATGGAACGAGAAGCTTCGAGTTCCATAACGCTTTTATACAACGGTTACCACGTTTATCTATCAATATTTCACAAAAGAAAGACAAGACAAACTTTTAATTAATGTATTTGAATGGAACTATGTTTTATTGTAAGTGTATTAATCCTCTGAACAGTTGTTTATTGGTTGCTAAGCAACAGTAAGAATGTAACTTCGATAACGGTAATATATACAAACGCGGAGTAATATGAAAAGATGTGTCAACATTCCATTTAACCGTGCGTATATCATGGATATCAGCACGGCTAGAACGCAAACTGACCAATAGAGACAATGGACCGGATCTATCCGTTGTATAATGGGGAGTGTGTCTATGTTCCCACAGCCCGATGGTCCCACAGCCCAATGGTCCCACGGCCAATGTTCCCACATTTCTAAGTAATCTAACTAACCCTAGCCCTAGCCCTAGCCCTAATCCTAACCCTAACACTGACCCTAACACTGACCCTAACCCTATCCCTAGCCCACCTATGAAATATTAGAAATGTGGGACCATTGGGCTGTGGGACCATTGGGTTATGGGAACATAGGGATGACCCTGTATAATGTTTCTTGTTGACCCCTGTCTCTCTGACATCTCTGGTGACGGACTTGGGCCCGATCCCGATTCCCTTTCCTACCCCTACAGCTCGTTTTGGAGTGCCACTCGCTTTAGAGCCTCTGAACAGAGCCACAAGGCATAGTGGTTGAAATCTTTCCCTAAGAAAAGACAAGACTGACTTCATACCTGTCAGACAGTGACGTCTACCTCATCTTCGACAGGTACTATGGCCGTTGGGCCCAGGGGCTGAGGCTGTTCTTGCCCGTTTTACTGTGCTCTCAACTTCGCTCCATGTAGGGGGCCTTGTTTCCATCTGGTGCTCAGGTGGTTGGATTGGTGGCATGTCATCCGGAATGCTGGCTGGCACATGCCTCTGGTTGTCAGAGTAGGTCTTCCTCAGGTGCTCCTCTAGTTCCCTTATGGGTACTTTGAGGGTCCCTGTTTTCTCCTTGACAAAGAGGTATTTGACGAACTTGTAGGGATCTCTGTAGAAGGCAGTCCTCGTTCGCTCTTTCTTCGCAGTGTTGCTTTCTCAAGCATTCTGCTCTTCGCAGTGTTGCAAGACGCCGCTTGATGTCGGCCTGTAGTGCCTCAAGTCCTTTCCTTTCCACTTCTGTGGCCTTCTTCCACTGTTTTCTCAGGCACCTTCTTTCTTTCACAAGTCTTTCAATCTCTTGTTGTCTCCTGGACTTGAGATGGGCTGATGGTTCCTTCTGTGTCCCATGGTTCTTACTTTTCACCCCAAATCTCTCTGCTCCATAGCTGTAAATTATCTCTCCAATCTTGTCCAGTTTTCTTTCCACGCCTCCTTTCAGACCTTCTAGAAGATGGACAAGGTCTGTGTCTGTGTTTTCCCACTCCTTTTTCTGGCAGGCTTTAGGCCACAAGATTTGAGGCTTTCGTCCATTCATCTTCCTCTCCACTGCTGTCTGTGGCTGGATAGGCTCTGGACTCATGTCCGTTGATGGATCTGTGCTTGGTTGAGCTTCGTCTGGGGTTCTGATACCCTGTGGACTGTGGTGAATATC
Source organism: Nansenia antarctica (assembly GCF_963989245.1). Classification (NCBI taxonomy): domain Eukaryota; kingdom Metazoa; phylum Chordata; class Actinopteri; order Argentiniformes; family Microstomatidae; genus Nansenia; species Nansenia antarctica. The sequence goes on along the minus strand of NC_137680.1, from coordinate 660,045 downwards.
CTGCCACTGGGCTTCACTCGACTGATTTGCCCTACCTCTGAGGAAGTAGTGGTCAATGCGAGGCACCTCGCTAAGCTCTCTTAGGCACTTTTTCCTGCCCTGGTGGATCTTGAGACCCTTCTCTGATGTTATCTTTTTCCAGCCACAGATGCAGCTTTGTAGCTTGTGTCCTGCCAGTGTTGTTACTCCGTCAACTACCGTGCTGATCATTTGATTCGTTGTCATTTCCGTTCCAGGGTCTGTTACCGTGTGATCCGCCGATGAGTCATCTTCCGCCTCCGCTCTCGCAGACTCTAGGGGTGTTTTTCCTTTTGAATTTTTCGTAGCCATAGTTGGGTGGAACCAAGTCACTGTGTAGTGAAAGGCTCCTGCCAACACGGGTAGCTAACCCATGCCAGCCCCGTTGGGGTCTGTTCCCTCCTGTCAGCTGTCTCTTCAGGCCGTCACCAGGTCTTTCCCAGGTTGTCAGCTGCCCTTTCGCAGCGGTCACTGGTTTTGACACCAGACATCAGGATTCTTAATAGGACTGGTTGTTAAAATCCCTAAATATTCAGCACAACAATTGAGTGGAGTTGGAGATGTCCTCTTGGGTGGAGTGGAATTTTGCAATGATCACGTGGTGCCACCAGTACGACACATCTTCAGTTGTGGTCCCCGACCTCATTGGGTGTTTCGGCCAGTTATCACAAGACACCCTCTGCCGAGGTTGGCCCACCACAGGCTGATCAGGCCTGGGTGTGTGTCGCACGGTGGCACCACGTGGTCATTTGGGAGCCCATGTTGGGTCCCTACGTTTCAGCCACAGCCAGTGACTGCTCCGTTCTACTGCAGTGGACAGTTCTCTGATTGCCTTCCGTTGGGCTTGTCCTCTGATCCCTACTGCCCTCAGGAGCCTTGTGGTGGAGCTGGCTACAAAGCCTCTGCAGCCCACCTCCACTGGCCACACCTTCACGTTCCAGCCCCGCCCCTCTGCTTCGACTGCTAAGTTGGCATACCGCAGCCTCTTCCGTTCGAATGCCTCATCGATGGCCTCCTCCCATGGGACCGTCAGTTCTACGATGAAGACACGCCGGCAGGACTTGGACCAGAGGACTAGGTCTGGGCGCAGGTTGGTCACTGTAATTTCGGGTGGGAAGGTGAGCCTCTGGCTGAGGTCCACCTGCATTTCCCAATCCCGGGCTGCGTTCAGTGGGCCTGAGTCTGGAGGTGATGGCTTGGTCCGCTGTTTCTCCCCTTCCCGGATGAAGGTTGTTTTCTGTGGAAAGGTAGTCTGGGCATTTAGAGGCATGGCGTCGGTGGTTACCCTCTTGTGCTCAAGTTCGGCAGCCAAGCACTTTAGCACTTGGTTGTGGCGCCAGGTGTATCTTCCTTGAGTTAGACTGGTCTTGCAACCCACCAAGATGTGTTTGAGGGTTGCTGGGGCTGCACACTGGAGACAGGCTGGGTCCTCTCCATACCAGAGATGTAGGTTGGTAGGAGAGGGCAGGACATCATATGTGGCTCTGATGATGAAACTTAGCCTATTAGACTCCATGCTCCACAGCTCGTTCCACGTGATTTTCCTCCTCTCCACGCTCTCCCACTTCATCCAGCGGCCTTGCTGGGCTTGGGAGACTGCCTTGGCGCACCTGGCTGCTTCCTCCTGGTGGCGCACATCCTCAACCACCATCTTCCGCCGTTCTGTTGGAGTAGCCTTTTGCCATGTGGGTGTTGTTGTTTCTAAGCCAAGGCCCCCTCTGCCATGTTGGACATGCCCCACTATATCCCGGTGTCTGAGGGCGGTCTTTGCCACCGCAACTGCTGCAGATGGCTTCCATTTCCTCCCCGTTGCTAGGATTGGAGCAGCACCTCTGACGAATGGATCCCGGGATTCTGTGAGAGTCATTTCCAGCCTTGATTTGGCACATTTGTACTCCTCCACCAGGCTTGAGATTGGTAGGGAGAGGGCTCCGTTGCCATACAGGCCTTTGCTGCTAAGGCCTCTCGGCAGTCCAAGCCACTTCCTCACTTGTGCATTCACCAGTCTCTCCAGCCGGTTGGCATGGGATAGTGTGACCTCGTAGATGGAAATTGGCCACATGAGACGGGGCAGCAGTCCAAACTGAAAGCACCACAGCTTCAGCTTCCCAGGGAGAGCAGTGTTGTTGATCTGCTTGAGGCCACTGATTATATCCTGCTTGAGTTGTTCCACCTGCTTTGAGTTCTGCGCTATACCAGCGGCCAAGGCTTTTGATAGGCTTCTCCAGAACTGTTGGTATTGGCTCGTTGTTGACGTGGAACCTCTCATTGGCAAGCTTGCCTTTGACAATGGAGATACTGCGGGACTTACTGGGTTTAATCTCCATTCGTGCCCATTTGATGTTTCCCTGGAGTTTATCCAGCAGGCGTTTGGTGCATGCGTTTGTTGTTGTTATTGTCGTGATTACAGTATCAAGTCTGTCACCAGAGATGTCAGAGAGACAGGGGTCAACAAGAAACATAATCTCCTCCTATCAACAAAGCTACCGGCCCAGAAGGTTGTCATCCATTTACAACAAGAAACAGATGAACCTGTTATTATATGAGAAACTGACCCAAGACAGGCTTTTCCATCCACGGAGCACCAACAAACACAAGTTGGTGGTGACAGGGGAGGACCCATGACCCATCGAGATCAAGATGGAAGAAAGAAGGAACCACTATGATCAAGAAGATCAGCAGGAAGAAGCTGACACCATCGTTGTCCAACAAGTCCTGATGTGTGCTGGAGAAGCCCATCAGATCTCTGTGGTTTCTGACGACACAGACGTGTTTGTCCTCCTCCTTCACCATCACCTTCAGGCAGGACTGGATGTACCACTCATCATGGAATCCCCCCGCAAGGAAAGGGCAATAGTGGACATCAAGTCGACACTGGCCAAGCATTCAGAACCTTTTCAGCCCATGCCATATCGGGATGCAATCTGGGTTTGGAAAAGGCTCTGTCATCAAAGTCCTGAAAGCTGAGTACGAACTATCAGCCATTGGTAATGTGGATGCACTGTTCCAGCAAGTCCTCGACCAAGCCACTGCCTTACTTTATGTTCTTATTCCTGTTGTAAAGCACTTTGAGCTGCATTTCTTGTATGAAAGGTGCTATATAATTTACTTACTTACTTACTTTAAAAAAGTAATGAATAGTAACACAAAAAATACATTGTACACGACCTCCTTTATGAGTAAACATGAGTGAACATAAATTTGATGCATTTGATTTGAGTATTTTGCATGAAATCCCATAAATAAATAAAAATCTGGGATTTTGGCATTTCGGGCATGAAGGGGTTAATATCTGGTACCCCCAAGCAACAAGGGTTAGGGTTAGGGTTAGGGTTAGGGTTAGCAGAGAAAAAAACTTTACTAGAAATCCCTCCATTCACCATATCACTCCAGTTCTCCAACAACTTCATTGGCTCCCCATCAAATTCCGTATTCATTTTAAGATTCTCCTTCTCACCTTTAAGGCTCTCCGTAACCTAGCACCCTCATACCTCTCTGAACTCCTTCTTACTCACACTCCCTCCCATAGTCTCAGATCTCCTCTGCCTACCAACTTGTCATCCCTTCTGCCCACCTGACTACTATGAGATCTAGAGCCTTCAACCGTGCTGCTCCCCACCTAACATACGTAATATTGACAATCTCACCACTTTCACTATCCAGTCTTAAAACACACCTTTTCACAATGGCTTACTTGGTTTGATCTCCTGCATTTTGTTTGTTGTTATCAGATGTGTCTGTTTTTATCTCATTTTGCTTTGTTGATTTTAATGTTTTGATAGCCTTGAAAGGCGACGCATGAATAAAATGTATTATTATTATTTATTTATTTTTATTTTTATTTTTTATTTACCTGACAAAACAAGGTTCAACCCCATGGCTCCCGGATTATGAAGAAGAGGCTGCCCTTTAGGTCAGGGTGGCCTTCGACCAAAATACATAACAGATCTCCAAATAAATAAATAAACTTGCCTTGCCTTGAAATAGTTTGTTGTATGGATATATTGATAATAATACAAAATATATATATATAATAAAAAATGATGAGAAATATGTGCCCCCTCACAAATTCAACATTATTTGAAAATATATTTGAAGTTCTATGCAGAAACGGGAGGGGGGGATATTTATTCTGCATCCATGCTCAACACGTTTCTGGAGTAACAGGTTACATTACTGGGCTGACGGGCACGTTCACATTTGCACACGCTGTATCTCGGTGTAACACCTACATAAGGTGATACACCTTCAACCAAACCCTTCCCCTGAACCTTAAACCTAACCGCAACCACATTTGAATCAATTTGTGGGAGAGACTGCAGAACCTAGGACACATTACAGCAAACAAGGAAACACAACACAAGTGGCCTTTACTCCACAACTGCTGACTCAGTGGCTCATATTCTGCAAAATGTAATTGCGAGAGGATATCACTGAAGGCATATGTGTAAAAAATTCACAGCCCGCCAGGCCGCCACTGGTGTAAAGACATTTAGGCTCGCTGACCTGTCATAAAACTGAGATGAAAAAGCACTAGGGCAGGCAGCTATCACATCTGCCTCACTGAGGGAGGAGGGTCTTAAGCCGCTGTAATTGACGCTCACTCTCCCCCCAATAACCACATGACTTCGAAAAACAGGAGCGTTGTAAAGCAACGACTATGAATCCAGCTGATGGCTGTGAATCCTCTGGACTAACAAGTGTGTTACTGCACACTTGCATCGGAATTACATTGGGAATTGTCTTTTTGGGCAGAACTACTACAAGTGAGAACCAGAACAGTACAACAAGTGGCCACTAGGGTTTGCGGCGTTTCCAGGGTTACCAGGGCCCAGCATTCCCAGTTACCAGGGTTACCAGGGCCCAGCATTAATGTAATCTAGATCAGAATGATCCAGATTACAGGCTGTTGCGCTACGCTATGTGTAGTTATGAGATAACAATACATTTGACATTTTTGACCAGCTATTTGATAGTATAGTATATATGGGCTATGTGATTGACTTTATAGTATAGTATATTAGCCTACATTACATTACAGTCATTTAGCCGACGCTTTTATTCGAAGCGACTTACAATAATTGCATTTAACGTAGGAGTGTACTGCTTTTTTAAGGCAAAATGTAGAATAGCAAACTAAAAATACAGTATAGCAATATAGCAATAGCAATAGAATCAGAATCAGAATCAGAATCAGAAGACTTTTATTGCCATGACATGTGAACATGTTAGGAATTTGGTTTGGAACAATGGAGCACGGTTTACAGCAGGACAGGTGCAAGACAGGACAAGACAGTGCAAACCAACATCAAAGTGCAAGAGTCATAATTAATATAAATATAAAGTGCAGAGATCAAGTGTTCAAGTGTTCATATCCAGACAGTCCAAAACTCTCTGGGTGGGGGTGGAGGGAGGGTAGATAGATAGGGGTCAGGTCAGGGGGGGGGGGGGGGCCAGCGGCATTTAGGAGCCGGATGGCTGTGGGGAAAAAGCTGTGTGTATGTCGGGCCTTCACAGTTTTTAGGGACCGCACCCTCCTGCCTGAGGGGAGCGGGGCGAAGAGACCGTGTCCTGGGTGTGCGGGGTCAGCCATGATCTTCCTGGCCCTCCCCAAAGCCCTACTTTTAAACAGGGCCTCAAAGGGGGGCAAAGGGCAGCCAATCACCCTCTCCGCCGAGCGTATCACCCACTGCAGCTTGGCCTTGTCCTTGGCCGCTGCAGCGGGGAACCAGATGATGATGGCGGAGGTGACGATGGACCTATTTAGATTATATGCATGTATACAATCGGTCCGACACCGCCGATCAACATGCTGGCAGTCTGTTGAATATACCATTTGTAAAAAAAAAACTATAGAGCGGAGTAAGTGACATGGACAGCAAGTATACCAATGCAAGTGTGAACCAGTGTACTCACTCACTGTTGACGTACTCCACGGTGATGAGACATGGCTGCTGTATCTGTAGTAGGCCTAGCCCCCACAGCACACAGCAGCCACCATCAAGAAGGCACAACAGCGGCTCTTCTTCCTGAGAGTCCTCAGGAAGGACCAAACCAGACAGGAGATACTGGTGGCCTTCTACCGCTGCGCAGTGGAGAGCATCCTCACCTACTGCATCTGCAACTGGTTCTCCAGCTGCACAGACGCAGAGAGAAATGCGCTACAGAGAGTCGTGAGAACGGCCCAGAAGATCACCGGCGCCCCCCTCCCCTCTCTGGAAGAGCTGTACAACACACGCTGCCTCAGGAAGGCCTCCAAGATCTCCAGAGACCCATCCCACCCTGGGTACGAACACTTTGCCCGGCTGCCCTCGAAAAGGCGGTACAGGACCATGGCCGCAAGGACAAACAGACTGAAGCTCAGCTTCTACCCCAGGGCCATCCAGGCCCTGAACACAGCAAAGACCTAGGTTCTGGGCCCTGGACAGTCTGGACGGATTGATGGCAGCTGCTGGATTGAAAAATCAGGTGTAGTGCTGAGGCACAAATGTGTACATTTCAAGCCTGCAAACTGCGACACTTTAAATGAATGTGCAATAACACTATGTGCAATATGACAACCCTAGTCGTTTTATCTGTACAGTATAGTATAGTGGATAGTGTACATAGCCTTTATTTATGTAAACCAGCTCCTTTCCCTTCTTGTTTTTTAGTTTTTTTTCTTTCCTAGCACCGGGGAGCCACCCCTCCCAAATTTCGTTGTTTGGTACCTGTACTATAGCAATGACAATAAAGACCATTCATTCAAAAAATATGATATAAAAATATGATATAAAAATATGATATAAAAACATGTGTTATACTTGTGTAATGGGAAATACAACAATTAAACTGAAACTTGAGCTTACAACTGCATGGTATAAAGAAATCAATTGGAATGGAAAATGTATTAATTTATTATAAACATTGGTGATATTGTTCTTAATTATTCATGATACATATTGCAGTGTTCCTATTTGACTCTTGGCCCTTTTTTGACATTTAACAGACACCTTTATGAGCTTTTAGACAGGTCTTCCATAAGGAATGACTCGTGCTCCAAAAGGATCTCATAGAAGATATCTTTTCCCTTTGGGCCGCATCCTTTCAGCGGGCCGGAGTACAGCTCCCTCATCCTCTTCTGGATGGTTTTCTCGGCCTTCACATCAGCGCAGCCCTCCTCTCTGATGACGTTCTTCTCCATGAGTGCGTCCAGGATGGGTTCCAGCAAGCTCACTCTCTGGATCAGGGCCGTCCGGTGGTGATCCACAAAGTGCTTGTCTGCGGTACAGATGGGAGAGGGACAGATGAGAGAGGGACAGATGGGAGAGGGACAGATGGGAGAGGGACAGATGGGAGAGGGACAGATGGGAGAGGGACAGATGGGAGAGGGACATGTCTTGTGGGTCAAGTGCCTTTTGGAGGTGATTAAACGTTGTAAAGCAGTGTGTTGATGTATACTGTAGGTTACATGCTTCCCCTGGTTTGAGTAGGCCTATGCCTATACAGTACACATAGGCCTACGGGATGACACAGGGCAGGAGATGATGTTTTTCTTCCGGTTTTGTGTTTTCGAAGGTTCTAGAGGAGGCTAAAGCCAATAAAGAATTGTCAATAGTTGTATCGGTCTACCTCCACAAAATAGACTAAATAAAGATACTCCGTTAAAGTTACAGTTCACTGAAGTATAGACTATTGTTGTCATGTACTTATACTACCACCTTGTGGGGCATCAGGGTACTGCCTAGTATATATGTATGACGTGTTATCCGTTTCCGTTGTTGACTAATAAAGTTATCACCACTACAGTAACACGGTCTCCAGCTCCTGCTTGCTCTACTATATAGAAAGTATATTTAGTTATATTAACATACCTAGTTAGGATATAACAAGTGGCGACGAGGATCGGCGAGACTTACGTGTGTTTTCGTCGGTTTAGTAGAGTTAGTAGAGTTAGGAGACGTTACGACGGAGCCAGGCTACCAAGGTATGCTAACAACATTAGCATTGCTAGCACCGGCAGTGAAAGCGACGCATGTCTGACGGCGAACAGCGGCAGCCAGCTGAACCAGCCCAGCCTATCCCAGCTGTTATTATGGCGGGGATATTGGGAAGCATCGGCCCCTTTGAGGAAGGTACGGAGCAGTGGAACTCCTACACTGAACGTTTTGAGTACTTTGCAGCAGCAAATGGCATTGAAGGGGTGAAGTTGGTGCCGACGTTTTTGAGTGTCATGGGACCTAAAGCATATAATTTGCTCCGTGCACTAGTCCAGCCTGACAAACCTGGGACTAAAAACTATGCTGCTATTGTGAAAACCCTGTCAGAGCACTTTTCACCAAAGCCCCTGGTGATTGCGGAGCGGTTTCGCTTCCATAAAAGGAACCAAGAGGAGGGGGAGTCAGTAGTGACATTTGTGGCTGCCCTTAGAAGGCTGACAGAGCATTGTGAATTTGGCAATGTACTGAACGACACCATACGGGACAGGCTCGTGTGCGGCCTCAGGAGTGAGGCTGCCCAGAAACGCCTCTTAACTGAAAGTGCACTTACCCTGGAAAGAGCTATGGAAGTGAGTGTGTCCATGGAATTAGCGACCAAGGACGCTCATCAGCTCAGGGAGAGCGGTAAGCTGCACAGAGTCTCCGCAGAGGACAGAGGTACCCAGAGCAAATGTTACAGATGCGACAAGAGTGGACATTTGGCTGCTGAGTGTTGGAGTAAGGATGTGGACTGCAGGAAGTGTGGAAAAAAAGGTCACATTGAACGGGCATGCAAAAGTAAGGGACTGATTAAAAATCCTAGTCTGGACAACAATAAGTCAAAATACAGATTCCAAAAGAGACAGCCTGTGCATAGTGTACAACCTAGCCAAGCTACGGCTAATCTCAGCAGCTCATCAGACGAGGAACCTGTGTATGTCCTGTCAGTAGTGGGAGGTGCAGGGGGTTATTTCGAAACTCCACTGCTGGAGGGGAAACCAGTGCGTATGGAAATAGACACTGGGGCAGCAGTCTCTCTTATATCGTATGCTGTCTACAAAGAAACCCTGCCGCATCTGCCACTACAACCAACGAAACTCAAACTGAGAACCTACACCGGCGAGTCAGTGCCAACCAAGGGGGTCATCCATGTCACAGTCCAGGTGAATGGGCAAACCGCACACCTACCACTGTACGTCGTGGGGGGCGGCTTGTCATCTCTGCTAGGCCGTTCGTGGCTGGCGGAACTCCGACTGGACTGGCCCAAGGTTCACATGCTGAACAAAGGGGAATCCCCTCTGACTGCTATCCTGAACAAACATGCGGAGGTGTTCAAAGAGGAACTTGGAAAAATGAAGGACATCATAGTCAGTCTGAACATCAAGCCAGACAGCAGACCCAAGTTCCTGAAAGCGAGACAAGTCCCATACGCCATAAAGCCAAAAGTGGAAGCTGAGCTGGAATCATTGGTCAAGAGTGGGGTGCTGGAGCCCATCAGTCGAAGTGAGTGGGCCACTCCCATCCTACCAGTCATTTAAAAAGATACTTCGGTGAGAATCTGCGGAGATTTTAAAGTCACCCTGAACCCTGTGCTAGAGGCTGAACACTATCCACTCCCTCGCATAGAGGACCTGTTCACAGGCTTGGCTGGAGGACAAAGATTCAGCAAAATCGACCTCAACCAAGCCTACTTACAGATGCAGGTCGACGAGAAATCTAGAGACCTGCTCACCATAGTCACTCACAAGGGCCTGTACCGATACTGCAGACTACCTTTCGGGATTACGTCTGCACCGGCTCTCTTCCAGCGTGCGATGGAGCAGATACTGAGCGGCTTAGACGGGGTCCAATGTTATTTGGATGACATACTCATCACTGGAAGGACAGAACAGGAACATCTGGGGAACCTGGAGGCCACTCTGCAGCGACTGGAAGAATATGGATTAAAAGTTCGCAAGTCAAAGTGTGAGTTTTTCCAGTCTTCCGTCGAGTATCTGGGTCACGTGATTGACGCGGAGGGCTTGCACAAGGCTCCATCCAAAACCAAGGCCATCGTGGAAGCACCAGCACCTCAAAATGTGAGTCAACTCCGCTCTTATCTGGGGCTCCTCAATTACTACGGGAAGTTTATCCAGAACCTGTCTTCTCTACTGCGACCCCTACATCAGCTGCTGTGCCACGGGCAAGCCTGGGTATGGACTCAACAATGTGAGGCTGCGTTTGAGATAACGAAACGGGCGCTGCTGGAATCTGACGCCCTGACACATTTTGACCCCGCACTGCCCCTACAACTGGCGTGTGATGCCTCCCCATATGGGGTGGGAGCCGACACGGACCGGCATTTTCTACTTCAGTCAAGTTGAGGAAGCGCCCATCACAGCAGCTCAAGTGAAGAGACACACCCGGAATGACCCTGTATTGTCAACGCTGATGGATGTACTGATCACCGGTAGGAGGGGAGACCTTCCCGAGCTCAAGCCCTACCTCACAAGAAGGAGTGAACTGTCTGTGCAGGCAGGATGTCTCCTCTGGGGACGCCGGGTGATTATTCCGCCTGTGTTACGGAAAAGGCTACTACTGCAGCTACATGAAGGACATAGTGGGATCGTCCGCATGAAGGAGCTTGCGAGAAGCTACTTTTGGTGGCCTGGACTGGATGGTCAGATCGAGGAGACTGTGAAAACATGTACGTCATGCCAGCAGGTGCGCTGCATGCCGCAGCCAGCTCCCCTCCATCCGTGGGATTGGCCGGAGGCACCATGGCAGCGAGTTCATGTGGACTTCGCTGGCCCGATGGAGGAGAGGATGTTCCTGGTGGTGGTTGATGCCCACAGTAAGTGGCCGGAAGTGGCGATAATGAGATCGACCACAGCAGAGAAAACCATCAAGAAACTAGGAGAGATGTTCAGTCGATTCGGGTTTCCAGAACAGCTGGTGAGCGATAACGGGCCCCAATTCGTCTCACAAGAGTTTGAGAGATTCCTGGAGGCAAATGGAGTACAACACATCCGCTCTGCCCCCTATCACCCATCCACAAATGGATTAGCAGAGAGATTTGTTCAGAGCATGAAAAACGGCCTGAAGGCCTCACAGGGACAAGGATCTCTCCACCAGCGGCTCAATAGGTTTCTGCTGTCATACAGAAATATACCGCACTCAACCACTCAAGTCGCGCCGGCAGCACTTCTCATGAAGAGACAACTCCGCACCAATCTCGACCTTCTGAAACCCCCAAAGACCAAAGAGACTGTGCACCTGAAACAACAGGCTCAGGTCAAGAGACGTGAGCAGAGAGCAAAAGAAAGGACCTTCCGGCCCGGTGACCGTGTACTGGCACGTAACTATAACAACCGAGCTAAGTGGACGCCTGCTACAGTCCTGGAACAGACCGGGCCGGTGTCTTATACAGTGCGGACCAAGGATGACCTAGTCTGGAGGAGACACACCGACCAGCTTCTCGCGGGGTCTGCAACACCTGGGGAAAACACACCAGTGGTTGCTGCTGAGCCAAGCAACCGGGGCAGCCCAATCCAGAGCACACTCATCCAGGATACACCAGGTACAGTGGAGCCTGTTGACTCTGGATCCACTTTCACCGCTGTATCGGAGACAGAACTGTCGCCGTGTTCCACACCGAAACCTGTTCCGGATACAGACAGTGTAGTTCTGCCGGATGGCCGTACTACTCATCGCCAGTCACAGAGAGAGCGGCGACCGCCGAAACGCCTGGATCTGTAGTAGGGATGTGACAGACTCTCAAGAATGGGGCATAATAATCCCCTGGGTCATGTCAGGGTTTGAGTAGTCCGTAACTCATTCCCTTAGAATAAGATGAATGGTTTATAACTAGTTAACAAAGTGATCTTGTTGTTGTGATTGGAGTTCTGAGCGATTGTTAATTTCAAGGGTTTGTTAGTGAGCCTACTTGTTCATTAAGTGGGGAGGAGTTGTCATGTACTTATACTACCACCTTGTGGGGCATCAGGGTACTGCCTAGTATATATGTATGACGTGTTATCCGTTTCCGTTGTTGACTAATAAAGTTATCACCACTACAGTAACACGGTCTCCAGCTCCTGCTTGCTCTACTATATAGAAAGTATATTTAGTTATATTAACATACCTAGTTAGGATATAACAATTGTAGTTTATTAATGTGTTTTTTTCTTTACAAATTAAACAGTTGATATGTTTGTTTATTTCACATCGTTACCTCCCACCATGTAGGACTTCCGTGTGGAGTCGGACGCATCTCTCACAGCCGCGCCAGATGTTTCACAACTGAACCCTTCTTTCGCTGAAAGAAAGGAGAAATAGATTAAGAGTAAGAAAAGATCAATCATCAGGCTGCATCCAAAGTAAACATGGACATAATGCTATTCCAGAGGAATATCCTGAGGTCTATCATTAAATCCAGGGCCCAGTTGTTAAAAAACGTTTCATCTGGATTAGAATGATCCTGATTCTTTGTTGCTGATCCAGGATCAGAACGAGCTGGCTGATGTTCCCAACACGACTCCAAACCAGCCAGATAAATCTGATCCTGGATCAGCAGAACAGAATCAGAATCATTCTGATCCAGATGAAACGTTTTGAACAACTGGACACAGTTGTCGTCGGTCTATAGTGAAAGTGAAACGAACAACTTTATGTCCCCTTTTAAAAATATATATATATATATATATATATACTTCGGTAGTTGCATATTTGATGTGTGTTTTTTCGTGTAACTCAACGAATTGCTGTTTGCTTCTCCAGCTTTTCACATGTTTAATCAAATAGATTTATATAATAGAATAGATAGAACAAGAGAAGTCAAGGCGCTCTGTTTTGACAATTTCTATTCTCGACGACTTACCTTTAATAAATGTCTCCAGTTCCACTGCTTGCTCGTTGCAGTCAATTGCCTTTAACACCCCCACCACTACATCCCCAGCCTCAGTCTCTTTGAATAACTTAATTAAAAGTTGAGCGATGTCAATCACGTCCTTGTCCTCCACGTCGCCCTGGCGGACGCGCGGCTGCAGGTGCGTCTCCGGGTGCGTCTCCGCGCGGTCGCAAAGTTTAGATTTAAAGGATTTGAATTCTGACTTTGTCAAATCCCTAAGCACCTCAACTATAGCGTCTCTCACGGTTTTAGCAAGCATTTCTAATTAAATGATGTAAAGTTATGTAAACTATGTTAATTTACTAATGATGTAAAAAGTGATGTCCTGAGTAGGTTACGTCTGCCACTTCCTTGGTATTTGTACTTAAGAGTTTATATAGGCTACACACACAGGGCGGCCCATCACTGCACTCCACCCACCTTGGTCTTCATGGCCGTGTTTGGTTGGTGGTGCCTCTTGCTTAGGTGTTGCAGCCTCTGGGGCCTTTCAGAAAAGGTGTGTATATACTGACAGATCATGTGACACTTATTGCATACAAGTGGACTTCATTTCACTAATTATGTGACTTCTGAAGTTTCTGGTTGACACCAGAAGTTTTTAGGGGCTTCATAACAAAGGGGGTGAATACATATGCACATGCCAATTTTCAGTTCATTTAAAAACTAACACTATTTTGTGCAGATTCATCAAATACAATTCTGATTTAAAAAATGGTTAAATTACAGGTTGTAATGTAATAAAATAGGTAAAAAGCCAAGGGGGGTGAATACTTTTGCAAGGCACTGTATGTTCTGTTATGAAATTAAATATCTATTTTAAGGAGCATATCAATGTACTGTCTTGACACTTTTTCTTTTTCTTGACATTGATACTGTAGGTCTGTATTTACCCTAGCACCTGAGAAACATTGGAAGTGCACTCACCACTGTGAGATTCCCAAACACTAGCCTGTAGAACATAGTAAAGGATGCCAGTTTAGAGTATTGGTGTTACGTTACATGTGGGAATACGGTACATGTGGGAAAACTAGGGTTAGGGTTAGGTGCTAGGGTTAAGGTTAGGGTTAGGGTTAGGGTTACTTTTGGGTAACCTGAAAAAGCAGTTTCATTTCCCCAGCAGTCTTTCGGCCAGAGGAGGGTCTACACAGTTTCCCCAGTGTAAAAAAAAAAAAAAACTTTCCCCATCTCTTATTTTGGTATTTCATTTTAGTACTTTACCCTGCACCTGGATAATGCTATTTAGAACAATGCATATTTCATGAAATCACATTTAACAAAACCAGCCTTTTTTTTTTCAAATGAGCCTTGGCCAAGAAAAGCAGCAGTTAAAAAAGACACCACATACAGTATAAACACATACAACAAACAAGCGAGAGACACAGCAGATACAGATATAAAAAGATAATAACCTATAAGCACATTTGCATGTATGATTCAAAGTCTCTGTACACACAGTTTAGCATCAGGAAGTGGGATGAACTTTCTAAATGTAAACTCTTTCTGAAGTACATTCCAAGCTGAAGGAGCTTTGTAACAGAACGCAGTTTGACCAGTTTTACCAAATTCGAGCACATTAAAAAGAATGCTGTTATTATACCTGAGGTTATAATAATTAATAATTTTGCCATTTAGCAGACGCTTTTATCCAAAGCGACTTACAATTACGAATTACAGGGACATTCCCCCTGGAGTAACTGAGGGCTAAGTGCTTTACCCAAGGGCACACTAGTAGTGGTGTGGCTTCAGGCGGGATTTGAACTCACAACCTTCCGATCCCAAGTCCAACTCACTATCCACTAGACCACCTCTACTAGGTTATATCTATTGTTTACTGCCATTGAAAACACGGATAAGTAAGATGGAAACAATCCAATCATCGCTTAATAAATAAACCAGTGATGCTGTTATGTACACATGACACATCTCATAGAACACATGAAGTGGTCAATCAATTGAAATACTTAGGTATCACACTGGATCGCAATCTGACTTTCAAGAAACACATAAAAAAATGTGTGTGGACTCTCAAATGTAATTTAGTTCAATTTAAATTCATTCGCAGCCAGCTAAGCACCGATGCAGCAAAAATGTATATGCTCTCTATGATACTGTCTCCTCTCTCCTACTGCGTCACTACCTGGTCTCAGGCTAGTCATAGATAGATAGATCGATCCCCTGGCACACCTGTCTATATCCTCCTTTGAATTTCATGCTGCTTTCGTCTCCTCCCCGGTCAAACTCCACATTGTTGTCATCTATCGCCCCCCAGGCCAGCTCGGTGACTTCCTAGGCGAGATGGATGGCCTTCTCAGCTCCTTCCCTGATGATGGCACTCCGCTCGTACTACTAGGTGACTTCAATTTCCAATCTGAGAAGCTTCTCTCATCTGGAGTACTTGACCTCCTCCTCTCCTTCGGCCTTACCCTGTCCCCCTCTCCTCCGACTCATAAGGCAGGCAATCAGCTCGACCTTGTCTTCACCAGATCTTCCCACACTTCCAACCTTACTGTTACCCCTCTTCCAGTTTCTGATCACCACTTTATATCCTTCTCCCTTCCCCTCAAAACCTCCTCTTCCCTCTCAGCCTCTAACCACTTAAGACCCTCTCGTCGTAACCTACGTACCCTGTCCCCCATCACCCTCTCTTCTTCTGTCCTATCCTCCCTACCCTCTGTTGAATCCTTCTCCCTTCTATCCACTGATGCGGCATCCTCAACCCTCCTGTCCGCTCTCACCTCATCCTTCGACACCCTCTGTCCACTAACCTTGAAGCCAGCTCGATCCTCTCCTCGAGCTCCCTGGCTCTCTGAAACGCTACATGCTTGTAGACTAGAGCTCAGAGCAGCTGAGAGGAAATGGAGAAAAACTGGCCTTTCTGACGACCTTAACCTCTATCACTCTCTCCTTTCCAACTACGCCTCCTCGGCATCAGCTGCTAAAGCATCCTACTATCATTCCAAAATACATTCTTCTGCCTCTAATCCTAGAAAACTGTTCTCCACTTTCTCTTCACTCCTTAATCCACCTCCTCCCCCTCCTCCTTCCTCCCTGTCCGCCGATGACTTTGTCACCTACTTTGAAAAAAAGGTGGACGACATCAGCAGCACCTTTTCCCCCCCACCTCTCCCTCCTCCTACTAACAATGCTAACACCCCTTCCAAACTCTCTCCTCGACACTCGGTCTCCGGATTGTCATCTTTTTCCCCCCTCTCCCCCGATGAGATTCTCACACTTATCACATCAAAGCGGGCAACCACATGCCCTCTTGATCCCATCCCCTCCCCCCTTCTCCAATCCATTTCCGCCAATATCCTTCCTTACCTTACCACCCTAATCAACTCCTCCCTATCCACAGGATCTGTCCCAGCGGCCTTCAAAATAGCCAGAGTAAAGCCTCTCCTCAAGAAACCTACCCTTGACCCATCATCAGTCCACAATTACAGACCTGTATCCCTTCTCTCCTTCCCTTCCAAAACCCTTGAACGCGCGGCATCTAAACAACTGACTGACTATCTCCGGAAGATGGATCACTTAGACCCCCACCAATCCGGCTTCAAGGCTGGGCACTCCACTGAGACTGCGCTCCTTGCTGTCACGGAAGCCCTCCACTCTGGCCAAGCTTCCTCCCTCTCCTCTGTTCTCATTCTCCTTGACCTGTCTGCTGCCTTCGACACAGTCAATCACCAGATCCTTCTCTCCATCCTCTCAGACCTGGGCATCTCTGGCACCGCACACTCCTGGTTTTCTTCCTACCTGGCGGGCCGCTCCTACCAGGTGACCTGGAGAGAATCGCTGTCTTCTCCACGTACCCTCTCCACTGGAGTACCCCAGGGTTCTGTCCTAGGGCCCCTACTTTTCTCTCTCTACACCAAGTCTCTTGGCTCGGTAATCTCTTCACATGGGCTCTCCTACCACAGCTACGCAGACGACACTCAACTCTTCCTGTCATTCCCCCCGTCTGATGTACACGTGGCAACCCGTATCTCAGCATGTCTCGCTGACATCTCAACTTGGATGGCTGACCACCATCTCAAGCTCAATCTTAACAAGACCGAGCTCCTCTTCATCCCCGGGAAAGCCTGCCCTCTCCAAGACTTCTCTATCACAGTGGAGAACTCTACTGTAACATCCTCCCTGACAGCCAAGAACCTTGGAGTGATCCTGGATAACCGACTATCCTGTGCGGAGAACATTGCAGCAACGGCTCGCTCCTGCAGATTCTTCCTCTACAACATCAGAAGGATACGACCATTCCTTACCAGAGAGGCAGCGCAACTCTTGACCCAGGCACTGGTCATCTCCCGCCTGGACTACTGCAATGTACTCCTGGCTGGGCTCCCCGCTTCAGCCATTAGACCTCTGCAGCTCATCCAGAATGCTGCTGCCCGGCTGGTATTCAACCTCCCCAAATACTCGCATGTCACCCCTCTCCTTCGCACCCTGCACTGGCTCCCGATAGCAGCTCGCATCAGATTCAAGACCCTGGTGCTTGCATACCAGGCAGCTAAAGGGACAGCCCCTGCCTACCTGAAGGAAATGGTAACCCCCCAAACCCCTGCCCGCTCACTCCGCTCCTCCACCTCGGCTGGCCGACTGGCCCCACCACCTCTGCACAGCAGTCGTGCTGCCCGATCACTTCTCTTCACAACACTGGCTCCCCGCTGGTGGAATGAGCTCCCCACGGCTGTCAGAACGGCAGAGTCACTACCCATCTTCCGTCGTAGACTGAAGACCTCCCTCTCTTCAGGTTACACCTTAACTGCTCCTCCTGAGACATCTTCTGCCCCTCAGCACTACGTCTCCTAAAGACACCCGCTTTCCCCTCTACTGTGTCCCTAACAACTTCTATTGCCCCCCTTGTACTGTTTCTTTGTTTCTCCAGTATAACAAAATTATAATTAAAAAAACAAGGTGATCGGAGAAGGTTTTTCCTTCTATCAGTGGCCCCGGGCCTGAGCTAGATTACTCTTCCTGCAACGAATGGTGGACTGATGATTCACATGCTTAGCATTTAAATGTATTGATTGTAAGTCGCTTTGGAATAAGGCGTCTGCTAAATGCCAAAAATGTAAATGTAAATGTCTGAGTGTGTGTCTGAGTGTGTGTCTGAGTGTGTGTCTGAGTGTGTGTCTGAGTGTGTGTCTGAGTGTGTGTCTGAATGTGTGTCTGAGTGTGTGTCTGAATGTGTGTCTGAGTGTGTGTCTGAGTGTGTGTCTGAGTGTGTGTCTGAGTGTGTGTCTGAGTGTGTGTCTGAGCGTGTGTCTGAGTGTGTGTCTGAGTGTACACGGGGGTCAGACACAGGCCAGAGGTCAAGTTGTGTGTGGGACAACTCAAGACCCTAATGTTGACCGTGTGTTTGTGTGTGTGTGTTTGTGTGTGTGTGTGTGTGTGTGTGTGTGTGTGTGTGTGTGTGTGTGTGTGAGGTGTGTGAGGTGTTTACCAGTAGCGCTATTGTGCCCTCCCTCTCTCAACTTCCTTGAGTCATATAATAATAATAATAACAATAATAATAATAATAATAATAATTACTTTATATTTGTATATTGCTTTTCCTGGAAACGTTGCAGCTCAAAGTGCTCCAATCATTATATAATAATAATTTGATTAGTTAGTCATTTAAAGGCAATATTAAAAAGATGGGTTTTTAGTCTTGACTTGAACATATTTGCTGAGGTTGCATCCCTAAAGTAAACTGGCAGTGCATTCCACAATTTGGGTGCATAAAATGAGAATGCAGCCTCACCAAATCTCTTCTTTTGTACATGTGGTACACAGAGAAAACCAGCGTCAGAAGACCTGAGAGCTCTATTGGGCTGATATGCTAGCAAAAGACCTGAGAGCTCTATTGGGCTGATATGCTAGCAGAAGACCATGAGAGCTCTATTGGGCTGATATGCTAGCAGAAGACCTGAGAGCTCTATTGGGCTGATATGCTAGCACAAGATCTCTCAGATATTCGTGTGCTGTGCCAGTGAGAGCTTTATAAACAAGCAGAAGGATCTTGAAATCTATTCTGAACTTAACAGGAAGCCAGTGTAGAGTATCTAAAATAGGAGTTATATGAGCTCTTCTACTTGTTTTGTTGTTTTGCTTGTCAATAATTACCTTTGCATAGTGGACGAGCTTCAACACTAATATATATATATATATATATATATATATATATATATATATATATATGTGTTTTAATACCATAGAAACAATGACAACAATAACTGGACTGCCAATGCAATGATTGCTTTTAATCTTCTCATCTTTATCTTCTTCATTACCCATTTAAGACGTAACACAACAAAAGAAGCGAAGCCCTGATTGGTTGAGGAAGTGTTTTATTATTCTCATTTACATGATGAAGAGACGCGCCTGCCAGTCAAAGAGTGACCGCATGATGAACAACCCTGATTGGTTAGTGGGGATTCCGTACACTTCTGATCAAAGGAACGCATTAATAACAGTCAGGATCTATGAGGTCATTCATCAACCACTGTGTGTCTATTCACCCAGCAACGACTACCCCCTAAATAAGGGATATTTTCCCGAAAATAAGGGATATCCCCCGCACGCCCCCCCCCCCCACCGTCCACAAACCATACCCCTTACATTTAGACAAGGGTACACATAGTCAATCCTAACATCACCACTAGACAACCATAGGATACCCCTTACATTTAGACAAGGGTACACACAGTCAATCCTAACATCACCACTAGACAACCATAGGATACCCCATACATTTAGACAAGGGTACACACAGTCCGTCCTAACATCACCACTAGACAACCATAGGAGACCCCTTACATTTAGACAAGGGTACACACAGTCAATCCTAACATCACCACTAGACAACCATAGGATACCTCTTACATTTAGACTGTACACACAGTCAATCCTAACATCACCACTAGACAACCATAGGATAGCCCTTACATTTAGACAAGGGTACACCCAGTCAATCCTAACATCACCACTAGACAACCATAGGATACCCCTTACATTTAGACTAGGGTACACACAGTCAGTCCTAACATCACCACTAGACAACCATAGGATACCTCTTACATTTAGACAAGGGGACACAGTCAATCCTAACATCACCACTAGGCAACCATAGGATACCCCTTACATTTAGACAAGGGTACACACAGTCAATCCTAACATCACCACTAGACAACCATAGGATACCTCTTACATTTAGACTAGGGTAGACACAGTCAGTCCTAACATCACCACTAGATTGAAATCAAGTGTAATACTGAAACACAAATGTGTACATTTCAAACCTGCAAACTGCGACACTTAAAATGAATGTGCAATAACACTATGTGCAATATGACAACCCTAGGGTACATAAGGTTCAGAGAATAGGACATTTTAGAATAGGTATAGCATAGCATAGAGTACAGCACAGTGTTTTATTTGTATAGTATAGTATAGTGGATAGTGTACATAGCCTTTATTTATGTAAACCAGCTCCTTTCCCTTCTTGTTTTTAGTTTTTTCTTTCCTAGCACCAGGGGAGCCACCCCTCCCAAATGTCGTTGTTTGGTACCTGTACTATATCAATGACAATAAAGACCATTCATTCATTCAGACAACCATAGGATACCTCTTACATTTAGACTGTACACACAGTCAATCCTAACATCACCACTAGACAACCATAGGATACCTCTTACATTTAGACTAGGGTAGACACAGTCAGTCCTAACATCACCACTAGGCAACCATAGGATACCCCTTACATTTAGACAAGGGTACACACAGTCAGTCCTAACATCACCACTAGACAACCATAGGATACCTCTTACATTTAGACTAGGGTACACAGTCAGTCCTAACATCACCACTAGGCAACCATAGGATACCCCTTACATTTAGACTGTACACACAGTCAATCCTAACATCACCACTAGACAACCATAGGATACCTCTTACATTTAGACTGTACACACAGTCAATCCTAACATCACCACTAGACAACCATAGGATACCCCTTACATTTTGACAAGGGTACACACAGTCAATCCTAACATCACCACTAGGCAACCATAGGATACCTCTTACATTTAGACAAGGGTACACACAGTCAGTCCTAACATCACCACTAGGCAACCATAGGATACCTCTTACATTTAGACAAGGGGACACAGTCAATCCTAACATCACCACTAGGCAACCATAGGATACCCCTTACATTTAGACAAGGGTACACACAGTCAATCCTAACATCACCACTAGACAACCATAGGATACCTCTTACATTTAGACAAGGGTACACACAGTCAGTCCTAACATCACCACTAGACAACCATAGGATACCTCTTACATTTAGACTCATACCGAGGAAGCGCTAACGATTCGATGTACGTCATCGACCGTGATTTTTGGGAGATCCTGTAAACAGCGAGTGTAAAAAGCCATCTCTTAGTGTAACAACAAACCAGACCGGAAGTTCTTACACCAGTAGTCGTATGCCGGAAGTCAAACGACGCCATCTTGTGCACCTAGGCTATATACACTCACTGAACACTTTATTAGGAACACCTAGGGGGTATTCCATTAACGTCGTTAAAGGAAAATCCAGGCTTATTCTGATAAATCTTGCGAGATTTACTAAAACATGCAGGATTATTTTGGTAAATCTCTTTATTTTTTTACTTATCAAAAATAGTCTGGATTTCCTTTAGCGATGTTGATGGAATACCCCCCTGTACACCTTCTCATTCATTCAGGTGGTGTGATGGTGTTATGGTGGTGTCATGGTGTTCAGGTGGTGTAGTGGTGTGGGGAATGTTTTCTTAGCACACTTTCAGCTCGTTAATACCAATCAATCATCACTTGAATGCCACAGCCTAGTTGAGTGTTGTTGCTGACCATGTGCATCCTTTCATGGCCACAATGTACCCATCTTCTAATGGCTGCTTCCAGCATGATAATGTAACATGTCACAAACAAAAGTTGTCTCAAACTGGTTTTATGAATATGACAATGAGTTCAATGTTCTTCAGTGGCCTTCTTCAGTCACCGGATCTGATTCCAATAGAACACCTTTGGGATGTGGTAGAATGGGAGATTCACAGCTTGAAAGTGCACCTGAAAAATCTGAATTGTGTGATGCAATCATGTCATCATGGACCAGAATCTCAAAGGAATGTTTCCAACATCTTGTGGAATCAATGCCATGTTTTGAGAGCAAAGGGAAGCCCTACCCAGTATTAGTATAGTGTTCAGAATAAAGTGTTCAGCGAGTGTATTTTGTTCATGAAATCATTGATGCTTTTTTTCAAAAACGTTAATGATGCACCTTATGTTATCATTTTAAATATTGTTTTAGCAACCACTCATTCCATCTCTATAATCATCTATTCACAATGCAAGGTGAAGAGAGTATGATGTCTTAATTGACATAATTGTGTGTTGCAGGATATACAGTATGTTGTGTGAATAATAATTTGTTGAAGTGTATCCTATAAACATCAGAATCAGAATCAGAATCAGAAGACTTTATTGCCATGACATGTAAACATGTTAGGAATTTGGTTTGGGACAGTGGAGCACGGTTTACAGCAGGACAGGTGCAAGACAGGACAAGACAGTGCAAACCAACATCATAGTGCAAGAGTCATAGTTAATATAAATATAAAGTGCAGAGATCAAGTGTGGGGGGGGCAGCGGCATTTAGGAGCCGGATGGCTGTGGGGAAAAAGCTGTGTGCATGTCGGGCCTTCACAGTTTTTAGTTTTTAGTTTTTACACATGTGTATTAGAAGTTATCAGAGACATTGTATCAGCCAGCATCATGTGAAAGGCATTTATAGATATACTGTATATATGCATATATATATACATATATATATATATATATATATATATATATATATATATATATAGATAGATAGATAGATAGATAGATAGATAGATAGATAGATAGATAGATAGATAGATAGATAGATAGATAGATAGATAGATAGATAGATAGATAGGTAGATAGATATATAGATAGATAGATAGATAGATAGATAGATAGATAGATAGATAGATAGATAGATAGGTAGATAGGTAGATAGATAGATAGATAGATAGATAGATAGATAGATAGATAGATAGGGACACACAGAGTGATTACCAGAATGTAACAAAGACATCAACAGCATAACCAGGGATAATGGTAAATATTATTTATTCAAAGTAAATACATTCCTATGCTTATTCTCTTTTGTGTTTTGTTTGTTCTGTATGTATACTTATATTTACACCACTAAGACTACAGAGTAATATCTCATAGTGGCTATGAATGCAAAAAACAACAACAACATGCTACTCTGTATCTCAAGTGTGCCAATACATCCTTCGTCCATTACCTTCCATGGCCACTAGGTGGCCTAGGGGGTCCTCTGTCATCTGATTCTGTTAAAAAAAACTCAATTTATTGTTTTACCTTATCTTAAGTGACCTGAACTGACCCATAAATGACCTCATCCTAAATGGGGCATGAAACTGGTTGAAACTGGTGTATCTGTAGGCTACAACTCCATAAGTGCTGAGAGTCCTCAGGAAATACCACCTCAGACAGGAGCTGCTTGTGACCTTCTACCGCTGCACAGTGGAGAGCATCCTCACCTACTGCATCTGCGTGTGGTTCTCCAGCTGCACAGCCGCAGAGAGAAATGCACTACAGAGAGTCGTGAGAACGGCCCAGAAGATCATCGGCGCCCCCCTCCCCTCTCTGGAAGAGCTGTACAACACACGCTGCCTCAGGAAGGCCTCCAAGATCTCCAGAGACCCATCCCACCCTGGGAACAAACACTTTGTTCGTCTGCGCTCAGGCAGGCGGTTCAGGACCATGTTCGCACGGACAAATAGACTGAAGCTCAGCTTCTACCCCAGGGCCATTCAGGCCCTGAACACAGAAAAGATCTCGGTTCTAGGCCCTGGACAATCTAGACAATTTGATGGCAGCTACTAGATTGTAATCAAGTGCAACACTGAAACACAACTGTGAACATTCTCAACCTGCTAACTGCGACACTTAAATGAATGTGCAACAAATATTATGTGCAATATGACAACCCATGTGTACATAAGGTTCAGATATAGGAAAAGTTAGGATATTTATAGCATAGCATAGAGTACAGCACAGTGTTTTATTGTATAGTATTTATTTCCCTTTTTTATTTTACCCGTGGCTCTCTTGTTTTTAGTCTTTTTTCCTAGCACCAGGGGAGCGCCCCCTCCTAAATTTCGTTGTATGGTACCTGTACTGTATTAATGACAATAAAGACCATTCATTCATTCATTCAAGTCTTTGATAATCAGTGACGGTGCGTCAGGACAACGAGAAATAAACATAAAAGTAAGACCACAAAACAAATGTGACACGGTCAGGGAGGTATTCTATCAACGTCGCTAAAGGAAAATCTTGCAGCCCAAATGACCAGACCATGTCACAAACGTGAAGATTTATCCAACAAGCCTTTGAGTGTTAAGCATTGATTATTGAAGGCAGAAGTTAAAGTTGTTTTCAGTGTTGAGAAAGTGCAGCACCTGTAGCGAGCAGTAATCATTGCCTTTCCTACATGTCATCTTACTTCTACAGATACATGGAACATCTGTGTGTGTGTGTGTGTGAGTATGTGTTTGTGTGTGTGTGTGTGTGTGTGTGTGTGTGTGTGTGTGTGTGTGTGTGTGTGTGTGTACTGTATGTGTGTCCATACTAAACCTCTGTTTAGTAAGTCTTCAATCGTGTATTTTCTCCACTCTCCACCAGGTGGCGACGTCAAGCCATATCGGCTCTCCCGTACGCTCAGCATCCATGTAGCTGCCTGACATGTAGAACACAATGTACAGAACAAAGTGTTCCTACATCCCAGAGCCTCCCTCCTCCTCCTCCTCCTCCTCCTCCTCCTCCTCCCTCCTCCTCCTCCTCCTCCTCCTCCCCCCTCCTCCTCCTCCTCCTCCTCCCTCCTCCTCCTCCTCTCCCTCCTCCTCCTCCTCCTCCTCCTCCTCTCCCTCCTCCTCCTCCTCCTCCTCCTCCTCTCCTCCTCCTCCTCCTCCCTCCTCCTCCCTCCTCCTCCTCCTCCTCCTCCTCCTCCCTCCTCCTCCTCCTCCCTCCTCCTCCTCCCTCCTCCTCCTCCTCCTCCTCCTCCCTCCTCCTCCCTCCTCCTCCTCCTCCTCCCTCCTCCCTCCTCCTCCTCCTCCTCCTCCCTCCTCCTCCTCCTCCCTCCTCCTCCTCCTCCTCCTCCCTCCTCCTCCCTCCTCCTCCTCCTCCCTCCTCCTCCTCCTCCTCCTCCTCCCTCCTCCTCCCTCCTCCCTCCTCCTCCTCCTCCTCCCTCCTCCTCCTCCCTCCTCCTCCCCCTCCTCCTCCTCCTCCCTCCTCCTCCTCCTCCTCCTCCCTCCTCCTCCCTCCTCCTCCTCCTCCTCCCTCCTCCTCCTCCTCCTCCCTCCTCCTCCTCCTCCTCCTCCCTCCTCCTCCTCCTCCTCCCTCCTCCTCCTCCCTCCTCCTCCTCTTCCTCCCTCCTCCTCCTCCTCTCCCCCTCCTCCTCCTCCTCCTCCTCCCTCCTCCTCCTCCTCCTCCCTCCTCCCTCCTCCTCCTCCTCCTCACATCCCAGAGCCTCCCTCCTCCTCCTGCTTCAGACACACGTGTCGCAGCGGGTTCAATGTCATCACAGAGAGGGAGAGATAGTCGTGTTTGCCCTCAGCATAGCACAGTTACATTATACTTGACATAATGTGATGATCCATATATATAATATAAGGGCTTTTGATGTTAAACGTTGTGTGTCATTGTGGGGGATATAGTGGCTGTTCGGTGGATTGTTATTGGATTGTTTTCCGAAGAGATTTGGGAAATAGCAGAACACCTGTATTTTTTTACTCCTTTTTAAGACTCAAAAAATGATGCTTTCTCCATAGCATTTGAACTACAGTAGGCTAAGGGAACAAATGGAACAGAAGGCATGTTGGTGATTGAAAGGCCTCATCCGGTGGACTGAGAATAGGTGATGGATGGATTGTAGAGACATAGCAGGACAACTTTATCCTAGTTTACCGTACACTACAGAAACAAACTTGAGCTAAGCCGAGCAGAACTCTAATTTTAATTAATTAATTTTGCCATTTAGCAGACTTACAATTACGAATTACAGGGACATTCCCCCTGGAGTAACTGAGGGCTTACCCAAGGGCACACTAGTAGTGGTGTGGCTTCAGGCGGGATTTGAACTCACAACCTTCCGATCACAAGTCCAACTCACTATCCACTAGACCACCACTACCCCTGTACTCTACTGGGTTCTTGGTCTGGTTAGTTGCCATAGTTACCGTAGTTGCTGTACCAGTGCTGGAAACGACAGAGTGAAAGGAAACCATCAGAGCCAGCAGGTTATAGTCGGGGTCAGCGCTGTAGTTTATAAAACCCTACAGTGTTCAAGTCATCTGTTAGAAATTCCCATTAAGATGCCGTAGCCTTGATGAAGACACAGGTCTGCCTCAGATAGACTCCAATGATGATCATGCATATAATAATAATATACGCTGGCTCTGGTTTTATGAGGGTGTCACCTATCAAACAGCTGACCTTCCCATGGTGAAACGAGTCATTGAGGTATCAACGCTCACATGAACATGCAGACAGTCATACTAGACCGCCAACGTACAGTGCTTAGCTCTCATCACCTCAAAAGCAAAACACTTCTGCAAACCAAGAGAGAGAAACCTGCTTGACCACGATCCACTCATGTAAAAATAATAATCATGTTTTTATTTTCCATGCAATCAACTTGTCAATCAATTGTTGGAATGTGGTATTTTTTGCTCTAGGCTCAGGGTTATGCACAGCATAGTTGGCACCCCTGGAGCAATTAGGGGTTAAGTGCCTTGCTCAAGGGCACATGCAGCTCCCTCCTGCAGGCGGGGATCTAACCGGCGACCTTCCGATGGCTAGCCGGCCTTTCTAACCGCTAGGCTACCGGCGCCCCCTCATGTGCACCGTTACCCAAAATGCACCTTGTAGGTGGGCAGGAGAACGCATGTGTGCGACCCGAACAACTCACACACACTGTCACACCAGGTCAGTCTTTATGGGGATTCTCAGGGTATCAATGCTAATAGTATATTCTCATATTATATGAGAATAGCATTGCTATTGGTTTATTATTGGCTATTATTGGTTTTAATAGCATTGCTATTGGAAGGGATACACTGAGAATTCCCATAAAGGGAAGTAGCAGGACCTTTGCCGATGTCAATACATCTGCGTTCATCCCTCTTGCTTCGCCTTCTCTACCCTTTACCTCTCTATCTCTCTATCTCTCTATCTCTCTTTCTCTCCAGTCTTCCCCATAACATGTGTAGGGTGTCGATGTGACCCTCTCACCCAGGTGAGGCCTATGGCCCCCTGAGGTGATCCGGACCAACGTAGTGTTCTGTGTTCTGTGGGGGCGGGACCTCTGCGTGTAGCAGCGTGTGTATGTTGTTGATGCTGTGTCTATATTATATGTGGTCAGCAAGCACAGAATGTTCCCCACCGAAATAGCCTAGCACTATACGTCTATAGCACTATACGTCAAGAGAGTGACTCTGGGAGAATGCAACTGGCTGACCCTGATCCTTAGGGTCCATACTGCGCTGTAGCCAACGCTGTGAACTGAAATCAACTCTTCACTTTATAATTACTCTATAGGTCTACTCTAGGAAGTCATTTGTCATGAAATGACACACACCGAGTACCAATGGTAACTGTGTTCTTTATTGCACTATATAGCGCTTTGAGTTGCATTTCCTGTACGAAAGGCGCTATATAAATAAAGCTTTACTTACTTACTTACTTACTTACTATATCAGGTAAACTGTCCATCAGTGACATGACTGTTCAGTACTTGTTTAGGGTTAGAAAAAAAAGTATGATAGCACTATCTAAACAACGTATTTCAAAGGTTTATTTTGACAAGCACATGTTTGGAGAGGGCTGCCCAACTCATCTTTAAACAAATAGAAACACACACACACACACACACAGAACATGCATGCTGCACAAAGACAGTTTTATAGAGTTGGCTGTGTCCCAGTTCTCTGTCCTTGGCTGTGCAGAGGAAGTTTAATCATTCTGCTCTGGGGAGGGAGGGGGGGGGGGACAGTAATCACTACCACACAGTTCAATGGAAAAACTCAGTACGCATCACCATACTTATAATAACCGTCTTTGTGATGTGTTTCTCCTTGTCCTTTACTTACATAACGCTCCACGACACAAACTAATAGTGGACCATTGTAGTCACACTGGTTCACTGGTTCACTGGTTCACTGGTTCACAACTGACGACTAGGATTGTGACTTGTGTTCTCCCATTTGGCCCATCCAGTGCTGTGTGACCAGGATAGTGTTGACCTGTGACCCTCAGAGTACAGCCATGTCACACAGTGGTCCTGTGTCAGCGAAGGACTGACTGGACTACTGTGCTGAGTAGTGTCTGG
>NC_137680.1:591712-626712 GCF_963989245.1 Nansenia antarctica | reverse complement strand
AAACTTGCCTTGCCTTGCCTTGCCTTGCCTTCCCCCCCCAGTCACATTGCATGACTCTGCCATGACGGAGCACATGGAAACACGTTTTCCATTAAATTCCCAGCCAGCCAATCCTGAAACATCTGCTCGACAAACACACCCGAGATTGACATCCCCTTTGACCAACGAGGGGGCAGCCTGGGCCACAACAAACACACTGGTATGCAGTGAATGGCTGGAAATCCTCCGTGACAGAGATCCAACGCCCAGTTGCTGGCTGTCACGTCTGGCTGTAATCCCTGGATGAGGGCCAGCAGCCTCTCTGTCCAGACGCCTTCTCTACATGTGCATAGGAGTCGTCTCTCAGATCTCCACCAGGGACCCGCAGCTGTCCCCGTTCACATGCACCGTTCACATGCACCGATCCTAAATAAAACACTGCCGGCCTGGGGGGAAATCAACAAGGGGGAAAGGTGACTGGGGGGATGGGGGGAGGGGGTGACTGGTGGGATGGGGGGGGGGGGCACAGGGGTTAATAGTCGTCTCTCAACTCTCATTATCTCGTACCATTACATCTGTTGGGTTACTGTAGTGCACCTCCTGGTCTTTGTGGAGGGTTAGGGTTAATGTTGGCAGACTGTTGCCGTTGGCCATTGTTTTCCCTCAGTCA
This sequence comes from Nansenia antarctica, assembly GCF_963989245.1. NCBI lineage: Eukaryota > Metazoa > Chordata > Actinopteri > Argentiniformes > Microstomatidae > Nansenia > Nansenia antarctica. The sequence continues at coordinate 626,063 of NC_137680.1, read as the reverse complement.
GCATTGAGGAAACAGGAGCACTCAGCAACGCCACACATCCCTGTGTTGGGAGGACAGGAGTGACTTCTCTGTGCTGGGAGGACAGGAGTGACTTCTCTGAGTTGGGAGGACAGGAGTGACTTCTCTGTGTTGGGAGGACAGGAGTGACTTCTCTGTGTTGGGAGGACAGGAGTGACTTCTCTGTGTTGGGAGGAGAGGAGTGACTTCTCTGTGTTGGGAGGACAGGAGTGACTTCTCTGTGTTGGGAGGACAGGAGTGACTTCTCTGTGTTGGGAGGACAGGAGTGACTTCTCTGTGTTGGGAGGAGAGGAGTGACTTCTCTGAGTTGGGAGGACAGGAGTGACTTCTCTGTGTTGGGAGGACAGGAGTGACTTCTCTGTGTTGGGAGGACAGGAGTGACTTCTCTGTGCTGGGAGGAGAGGAGTGACTTCTCTGAGTTGGGAGGACAGGAGTGACTTCTCTGAGTTGGGAGGACAGGAGTGACTTCTCTGTGTTGGGAGGACAGGAGTGACTTCTCTGAGTTGGGAGGACAGGAGTGACTTCTCTGAGTTGGGAGGACAGGAGTGACTTCTCTGAGTTGGGAGGACAGGAGTGACTTCTCTGTGCTGGGAGGACAGGAGTGACTTCTCTGTGTTGGGAGGAGAGGAGTGACTTCTCTGTGTTGGGAGGACAGGAGTGACTTCTCTGTGTTGGGAGGACAGGAGTGACTTCTCTGAGTTGGGAGGACAGGAGTGACTTCTCTGAGTTGGGAGGACAGGAGTGACTTCTCTGTGCTGGGAGGACAGGAGTGACTTCTCTGTGCTGGGAGGAGAGGAGTGACTTCTCTGTGTTGGGAGGACAGGAGTGACTTCTCTGTGTTGGGAGGAGAGGAGTGACTTCTCTGTGCTGGGAGGAGAGGAGTGACTTCTCTGTGTTGGGAGGACAGGAGTGACTTCTCTGAGTTGGGAGGACAGGAGTGACTTCTCTGTGTTGGGAGGACAGGAGTGACTTCTCTGTGTTGGGAGGACAGGAGTGACTTCTCTGTGTTGGGAGGACAGGAGTGACTTCTCTGTGTTGGGAGGACAGGAGTGACTTCTCTGTGTTGGGAGGACAGGAGTGACTTCTCTGTGCTGGGAGGAGAGGAGTGACTTCTCTGTGTTGGGAGGACAGGAGTGACTTCTCTGTGCTGGGAGGAGAGGAGTGACTTCTCTGAGTTGGGAGGACAGGAGTGACTTCTCTGAGTTGGGAGGACAGGAGTGACTTCTCTGTGCTGGGAGGAGAGGAGTGACTTCTCTGTGTTGGGAGGACAGGAGTGACTTCTCTGAGTTGGGAGGAGAGGAGTGACTTCTCTGTGTTGGGAGGACAGGAGTGACTTCTCTGTGTTGGGAGGAGAGGAGTGACTTCTCTGTGTTGGGAGGACAGGAGTGACTTCTCTGTGTTGGGAGGAGAGGAGTGACTTCTCTGTGTTGGGAGGACAGGAGTGACTTCTCTGTGTTGGGAGGACAGGAGTGACTTCTCTGTGTTGGGAGGAGAGGAGTGACTTCTCTGTGCTGGGAGGACAGGAGTGACTTCTCTGTGTTGGGAGGACAGGAGTGACTTCTCTGTGTTGGGAGGACAGGAGTGACTTCTCTGTGTTGGGAGGAGAGGAGTGACTTCTCTGGGGAGTTGAATTGATTTGATCATTTATCACTTACCACACTTACAGTTGTAACAGACAAAGTGAAATGTTTTGTGATCTAATGAACGAGATATGCTGTGAGAGAGATACGGTTTGGTCATATCGGCAACCAATCAAAATGTTCTCACTTTTATTTTGAAACACGGAAATACATTTCAACTTTGTTGAAAATCACAACACAACCACAATACTGCAATGCAATGGATTCTGTGAGTAATCCCCACTGCTACCTAGTTAACTACAACACTACTTTACATTGTTAGCAGACTCACAAAACAAGCTGTGTTAGTTGCATGAGAAAAGCAAGATCAATCACTTTGCCACTTTGGTCAAGTCACAAAAATCACTTTGCCATACAACAGAGTAGCTCAGAGATGACTATGAAAATACTGTATACCACTAAAATACTAAAAAGTTCCATTGGAGGAAAGGCTCATTGTAATGGAACGGAAAGAGAAATGTTATCCATCCGTTCCATGCATTACAATGTGTTATGATGTGTTTTCATTTGTGCTCTGTACCATTCAGGGAGATGAAAGGGATATGGAAAGTTAGATTAACGAGCAGAGGTTGTACATTGTTTCCCTTTTTTAAATGTATCTTTATTGTATTTTATCTTTACCTTTTCTTTTGACTGTTTTCCCCTGCTTTTATATTCATTCTATGCTTGTATATGTTTATATATTCACTTTATGTTCTTATTCCTGTTGTAAAGCACTTTGAGCTGCATTTCTTGTATGAAAGGTGCTATATAAATAAAGCTTTACTTACTTACTTACTTACTTACTTACATTTAAACTGCCCACTCTCAGTCGATATGTTCTCCTCTGTAGTTCGTCATTTGAGCAGCTGGACACGGGCCAGATTTAGAGACCCTGGTCAGTGGGACCCCAGTATACTGACCAGGGTCAGGTAACTTGTTGCCAAAGCAACCGGGAACCCCTCGTCTCTTAGGAAGAAGTTGAGAAACATCTCAAAAACTATGTATGGATCAGCAACGTTAGCAACTTGTCAGAAGGAGATGATTTGCAATGGACAGCTGACCAGTTAGTCAGCTGTAGATCTGACTGGCATATAAACATAAACCCTAACCCTACTGAGAGAGCACTAGGCGCTCGCAGTTTTTGCGTGAGCTACGCGTCCTGATCGATCAGCTGTGGAATAAATGTACATCTTCAACTGTCGACTCTGAGCCAGACCTTGTGATGTGGTGATCCATCCTTTGGGCACATCAACATCACAATGAGTCAATCCTCTGATTTCTACCTCCACCAGCCTCTCGTGGTTCCACTATAATATACCTGAAAAAACCTACAGAGGAAGATCATTTGAAGTGTAGGTGTGTATCAATGATAACATCTAGGACAGGACAGGTGTGAGTGAGTGATGTCATGCCATAACCAGCCCAGTCCAGACCTGGTTTATATCTTATATAAAAGTAGGTCAACAGGGTCTGTGGGCCACATGTCAAGTGTGTCAACATGACAATGGTAATATGGTATGTCCCTGTCAGGGAGATTAAAACAGGCTTGGCTCTTATCTCTCCTGCCAGACTACGCCCACCGCCTCTCACTCAACTTTTTTTGTCAGCTGTCTTCGCTGACTCAGTGCTGCCGCTGGCTGACAGGACCAGACAGGTAAACAGGGATAATGGGATGGAACAAAAGAATGGTTAAGGTATTTAGGGGTTTCTCTGTGTGAGCTTGTTCGTTTGTTAAAGTTTGACAGAAAGAGAGAAAGGTGGGGGGAGACAGAGAGAAGAGAGAGCGAGTGAGAGAAGAAAAGGACAGATAAGAAGAGAGACAGAGAGAGAGACAGAGAGAGAGAGGGGGGGGGGGAGGGAGAGAAAACTAAAGGAACTAATTGCGTGTAGAAGTTTTCTAGTAGAGTATGTATGGTGCCCTATCTCTCTATGACGTTTATACTATCGCATAAAATGGGTACACAGTACCTTTTTACAAGTCAGTGCCTATTGAGTTTCACACAAAGCCATCAAAATTCCTGTACGACGATTCAGCGCATTGAAAGGGTTAGGGTTAGGGTTAGCTAGGAATTTAGACTTCATTTTAGTTTAGTTGGCAACCTACACAACCTATTTACCACATACATATACTGCACATATCAAAATGTCTTCATACAATCTTAAAATGTGTCTGGGATGAGACAACGGCAGAGAGGACATGTAAGTCACAACGATGAGACGGTTCCACTTCTATCTCAGTCCTCCCATCGGGGTATTCAGAGGGTATAATTCTCTAACCGCCGTCTCTCTCTGGGCTGGCTCAGCCTCAGGGCGTCAAACAAACAGCATTCCCCAAAAACATCTTGGCATCCAGCCAGTCGACTGTTGCTTTGGCCCCCCTCGCCAACTCTACAGCGGGCTGCACTGTGAAATAACCAGGGATGAAAACCTAGGATTGACTCTACATTGTCATGCTATGGTTTTTAATTACAGAGAGAACTCAGTGGTCACGTCTCTTCACTACCCTGGCTCCCCGCTGGTGGAACGAGCTTCCCACAGCTGTCAGAACTGCAGAGTCACTACACATCTTCGGTCGGGGACTGAAGACCTCCATCTCTTCAGGCTACACCTTAAATCCTGAGACATCTACTACTATGACATCTACTACTATGACATCTACTACCCCCTGTACTGTTTCTCCTGAGGCATCTACTACCCCCTGTACTGTTTCTCCTGAGACATCTTCTACCCCCTTGTACTGTTTCTCCTGAGACATCTACTACCCCCTGTACTGTGTCTCCTGAGACATCTACTACCCCCCTGTACTGTGTCTCCTGAGACATCTACTACCCCCCAGCACTGTTTCTCCTGAGACATCTACTACCCCCCAGCACTGTTTCTCCTGAGACATCTACTACCCCCCAGCACTGTGTCTCCTGAGACATCTACTACCCCCCAGCACTGTTTCTCCTGAGACACCTACTTCCCCCCTGTACTGTTTCTCCTGAGACACCTACTTCCCCCCTGTACTGTTTCGTAAACATTCTTCCTTCTTCTAGCACGGCGACTGCCAATGGTCCCAGGCCTGAGCATAGATGACTTTCTCCTGCTATGACTAGTGAATAGTTGATTTACTCACTTTACTCAAGCAGAGAGAATAGGCTGCATCTAATACTGTAGATTAAATCGATTAAGTTAAGGGCTAGTTGCAGAGTGTCCATCAGAATTGGGCATTGAATTGAATTGTTGAGCCACACGTTGAATGTCCTTCAGATAACTTTCTAAGAAGAGAGACGATTTGAGAGATGTGATGGAATCTTGTTGCTTAGCGTTAGCATTAGCATTAGAAGCTGATGTAACAACTTCTTGATATGGTGTCAAGTTGTGGTGGTTTGTCATCACCTCAGAGCTCTTCCTGATCTAGTTTAGCAACGGGTTCCGGCCACGTTTGTCCCCTTGGGTTTCATCTCATATCAGACACCATGTCTGTCTGCAGTGGTCAAGAAATGTTTCTGGCTGATTACTTGAGATGCCTTATGCAGGCACAATGGTGGGTCTGATGGGGGTAAACAAACTAAATGTATGGGAGTATGCCCATACATCTATGGATGGATATGGAGTGAATGGCAACATTCAAATACCACTTTGGCTAGCATTGATGATGTAATGTTTGTGGTTTGTCCTATGGAATCTATATTTAATCCATGTTATATTGGATTTAGGGCATACACAATTGTCATTAGGTATTTTGGACGTAGGTTTAATATCACCAGCCTCTTCCCCCTTTCCTTCATATTTAACAAACCTGTTTTAAAACAAAAGCAAACAAATATGACAATAAAAACCCATTGGAAAAGCTTTACAGGATATATAAATAGACAACCACAAACAACCTTTGAGTCCGGAGATAAGCTGCTTTTCAGAAAATCCTGATATGAGAGAGAGAGAGAGAGAGATGAGGGAGAGGTGAGAGAGAGAGAGAGAGAGAGATGAGAGAGAGAGAGGAGAGAGAGAGAGAGAGAGAGAGAGAGAGAGATGAGAGAGAGAGAGATGAGAGAGAGAGAGAGAGAGGTGAGAGAGAGAGATGAGTGAGAGATGAGAGAGAGAGATGAGAGAGAGAGAGATGAGAGAGAGAGAGAGAGATGAGAGAGAGATGAGAGAGAGAGAGAGAGAGGGGTGAGAGAGAGGAAAAGAACACACACAGCTAGATGACTTCATGAGGCAGAACATGTCACCCTATATCAGGGGACGGGCAGACCAGAGGGCTGCGACGGCAGCAGCGTCTGAGTGGCTACGGCGGCACAATGGTCCCCTGTGTGTTCTAGACAGGCCAGCAGACTCCCGTCATAACAGGAGCGGAGTCTCTCCCCACTCCAACCCCCAGCATGCACCAGGGAGCTGCGTGCATTCCACAGTCTCTCCTCCTCCACCAGACTGACACTAGACTGGCCTGGCAGGGTGAGCTACAGTAACGGGTCTGAGAGGGCTAGAGAAGACTGTACAAAGGATTTAGGAAGTGATAAGTATGTTTGTGGCAAGAGGAGTTTGAAGATATCCAGTTGATGGTATTTACTAATAATCCACTTAGTCATGTGGTCTACAGGGTTACTACTTTAATCTACTCAAATCCCTTCAGAATAAAACATTACCGACAAGAAACAATGAACACCGATACAAAAGGTCTTAAGATTAAAATGTCTTTATTTTGCACATAAAGCAGCAATACAACAAATCATTTTATGGGGAAGGGGACAAGAGTAGGCCATCCCACTCAGGCACCTCAAAGAGTTGCTAGCATTAGCTGAACACACACAGAGGGGTACACACGGCTGAACACACACAGAGGGGTACACACGGCTGAACACACACAGAGGGGTACACACGGCTGAACACACACAGAGGGGTACACACGGCTGAACACACACAGAGGGGTACACACAGCTGAACACACACAGAGGGGTACACACGGCTGAACACACACAGAGGGGTACACACGGCTGAACACACACAGAGGGGTACACACGGCTGAACACACACAGAGGGGTACACACGGCTGAACACACACAGAGGGGTACACACGGCTGAACACACACAGAGGGGTACACACGGCTGAACACACACAGAGGGGTACACACTGCTGAACACACACGGAGGGGTACACACGGCTGAACACACAGGTACCAGAGGCTGGGATGACAGAGGGAAAATGCTACTTCATGAGCTATACAGAGAAGGAGAGAGACCCTAACCCCTCATGGATTCTTCACAGTGTTGGCGGTACAAACCTTTATATTAAAAAAAGAAAAAGAAAGAAAAAATATTTACCCTTCTTATTCCGACTAGAGACTTTCATACAACGACCACGATCAACTCTTTTTCCGTTCACAAAGACTCAACCATTCACACACATTGGGGATGATAATTTTGATTACTTCTTTTAAATATTGTTCAATGATTGGATACAAAAGATAGAAGATGGATACCTTGATCTTTACAAATGACCCCCCCCCCCTACTCAACATTATTGCCAAGCCACACGGCATCATGGGAGAATTTAGGTTTGAATTTACATACAGGACATCTACAAAGCCTCTTTTCAAAACTCATCCACAACTTTAGGTTAGAGTGGTAAGGTTTAGGTTAGGCTGGTAAGGTTTAGGTTAGAGTGGTAAGGTTTAGGTTAGGCTGGTAAGGTCACTTATCTTATAAGTACACCATCCTTCCATCCTTAGTCCCTAATCCCTTATGGTTAAATAAATAAAAAACGAATGCGTGCGCGCATGCGGCCGCCCTACACCCCCCTCTCTCTCTGTGGCTCATATCTGGGCTGATTTCTGTGACGCGTTACTGGTTAGCCAATGGGAGCGCTCCGTCTGGGGTCGTGTCCTAAGCTAGCATCATGGAGAAACCAAAGTGGTGTTTTTGCCCGGTGATGTGCGAGGCAGGGTGGCGGGGGGGCGGAGAGGAGCCAGGGCCATGGGCGGGGGGGGCACGTGTCACCCAACGAGGCCCAGGCTTGTCACAGAGCATCACATCACATCTGCCAGTGAGCGAGCGAGCATGTGTAGTCTCCGACACCCACCCTCATTAGAAGAGGAAACGTGCAGAAAAGCTCAAATCTACCTTCTCTCGGCTTAGTGGGGAATAAACTAAACTGTTTTCGTGTTCCTTGATGCTCAAAGTATCTGGATGACTAGAGAGGATACTGACAGGACAGCAGTAGGCGACCATTTTGTCAAATTGCTACACACTTCTAGTTGGGCTGAGGGCACATGCCGTCATTACCATGGATTTCTAGGACACGCAACAAAAGCTTATCTATCAAGCTGGTTTCTAAAAATCCTAAATATTCAAATTTGAGGTTTTGAAACGTGTAAATATATATGGAAACTAATTTACATTGCTCACACAACACTCAATATTCCAACACTACACATACTTTCACTTAGTTCGGACAGAAATCTCTAAAGCAAGCAAGTCAAAAAGCAAGCAAGCAATGATCCTAATACTGTTTAAACATCCTTACATCCTTCACATGCTTTCAGAGCTCATCTTTCTGATAGAGGCAATGGTCAGGAACACTACACCAGCACTGGAGTGGTCCAACTGAGGAACTGTATTCACCTTAAAACTTGAGGCTTGACAAGAACAATGTTCCTCAAGCCCAAATTGAGTGTATAGGAACAAAGAACCGCACTGAAGTGTGCCAGCTGAAAACAGCTTCTTACACAAGACTGATCAGCACAACTGTTGAACCCACCTAGAGCCACTGCTATAACCCCCAACCCTAACCCATAGCCACTGCTATAACCCTGACCCATAGCCACGGCTATAGGTACCATAGGCACGTAGGTTCTACAGACCTACCCAGCTATAGAAGATAACGCACTGCTAAGATAAGACGACAGAAGGGGAAAGGCGTAACATTGCCAACGTCTGACTGGTGATGATGACCTGCTCCCCAGGGCTAGTAAAGTGATCCATTCTGCTGTCTGGTGCGACGGGACAAAGTCATTTAATTGTTGATTGCCTTTCTGTACAATAAAACTTGACACTTGAACTATTTTCCAAGTCACTCATTAAATGGGGCAGGTGTGGGAGGGCAGAATGGTACAGCTCATTCAGACGCCCCAGTTTAAGAGAAAGACAGCTGCTGTCTGGAGGCCTGACCACTTCCTGTTGTGTGCAGACAGCACGCTCCTGCGGAACCCCAGGCAACATACAACACAGGAAGTGGCAGTCGCCGTATCAGTTTCATGTGACCGTCCTAACCAAGGAGCCATGAAGCAGCGGTTAGAGTTAGTGATGCGGGAGCATCAGAGACATCGAGAGAGGGGTCCCCTTCTCAGAGGAGAAATGTTATAAAGTGGAGCTTGTTCATTCAGACTTGAAATTACATTACTGAACAGCCACTGTACTCAGTCCCATTCAAAATAGTCACAGCTTTATTTGATCATTTAAAATATCACAGAAATATACATTCATCGTTTTCGTTCTTTAAAAAAAGAAAGAAAAAAAAGACAGTACTATGAAATTTGAGTTTTGCTTAGAGATTAAAAAGCTCCACACTCGCATGCAATGTTCACTGAAGTTAGAATATTTGCATTTAACACCTAGCGGATTATAGGGTTCTATAGGGTTCTGTAACAAGACTCATCGATTAATGCTGAACGTGAAAAAGCACAAAAAACAAAAAACAAAGTAGTGATAAGGATAATGTCCCTTTTTTTCAGATCTGCTTTAGCAACTTCCTAAATACTATAAACTATTGAGTTTTACCAGTATTGTGCATTTGTTTATAGGCATCTGACATGTTTGGATATAGTGACCGGTTTTGTGACTATTGCTCCGCACCCAGTTCAGAGGCTCTTTAAGGTTTCTCACTTAAACTGATCAAGGACAAACTGATCGAGGACAAACTGATCAAGGACTAACTGATCAAGGACAAACTAAAACCTAAAGAAGGTGACAATTGCTTTCTCCCCAGTTTGACCGTGCCATTGGGCCCGCCTTCAATCGTTACGAGATACATCTCAAATGCAGAGCCTTCCCTTAAAAGAGATACATCTCAAATGCAGAGCCTTCCCTTAAAAGGCATTACTGTTGACAGTTATCTACCCTCACTTGCTTGGAGCACTGGCAGGATTCACAGTTACTTAAGAATAATTTCTTGAGCTTATTCTTCTAGCTCAGAACAGTATTGTTGGCATCTCGCACGCATGTACCTTGGCAACGACTGAAGCTCGGGCCCATCCTGAACCTGGCCAGCTGGTCTCTACCCCCCCCAACCCTAACCCAACAGTCTTATCATCAGAACCACATGGCCCCTGTGGTAGGCGCATTCCTTCACAACCCACCCCTAAACACTCCCGACATCCAAGAAGAAAATATAATAACATAACCCCAAGAGCCCTGAACTCTCGTCGCATGGTGAGTGATCCCAGAAAATCCAGTGTCTGAACATGACTACGACTGTAAGCTGTGAAACGTGCTGGTCTGGACAGCCACGTTATCTCCATATCTCCTCCCTCCCTCCCCACATCGGCTCATCCTTCCTCCGGGTTCAAAGCGGACCGGAGCAGCGGGGGGTCTCCTCAGGGCGCAGGCTCGGTCTGGACCTTCAACGTCATCTGCTTCGCGCTGTAGTAGGACAGGCTCAGGCCCATGATGGCCAGCATCATGGCGATCTGGTTGACCGCACGGTCCTTCGTTGGGGTCTGCACCTCGCCTGCCACCTGTCTCTGTAGACGGAACACAAAGGAACAGGTGAGTCAGCAGTCTGGATCAGAGAACTACAACCAAACCCAAGATGAAGAACCACAATTCTTCAAAGATCAACACAAAGAAAAATACAAAAAAAGAATAAAAAAAAAAAAGATTAGCTCAAACAGGATGTTGTGAAAGACGAATTAAAAACAGCACCCAAAATCAAACTTCCCTAACACGCCACAGCTCCACTTAACCACAGTGCTCAGTCATGTGCCCGAGCTTGTGGTAAGGACGGCTATCAAACATTCATAGGGGAACAACCGATCTCAGAAGAAGGTGGCACACAATGTTCTCAGAACACGGCAGGGACAGAGACCAGACTTTGCACACATCATGCAATACCAAAGGGCAGGTATACACTGTAGGAGGTCTGGCCACATAGGGAGAGTATGTTCTCCTGTACAGCCCTCCCCTGCCTGCCCTCCACCATCCCTGAGGGGCCTTCGTGTCAATGAGATAGGACTGCCACCATTTTGAGCTCTGGCGCAGAGAGTACTGCTGGGTTTTGCGACTAAATAAAACTTTACACTCTGGATACCATAGATATTATAGACAGTAAATGCCTCGTTCGCGACGCTAGACAGTCAGACGCATAGCGGCTACATACAGCAGCGGCCAATGAGGTTTCTATATCTATGCCAGATGCTACACCAGAGTTTGACGTCATGACGACGCATGAGTGTTTATTTTTTTTTGTGTAACCAGGAAGTCTTGATCTACTACACCGATGAATAACCCCTGGTATCTTAAAAAAAAGTTCACCAATTAAGTGTTAATCACGAGCACGTAGCACGTAGCACGTAGCACCCAATGGCAAAAGGAATGGCGAGAAGTCCAAACTACAAAGCAACTCCATTGTCACACCAACTTGCAGACTTTCACGTAACTGCCAGTTATTTCCTCATATGGTCTGTTAAGCATTTGAACAAATGGCACCGTCCTTTGTTTCTCACTCAGAGGGACTATCAGAGGGATGACAGGGGTGACAGGGGGGGGGGGTCTCACTAATGACTAGAGGATGATGACGGCAGCAGCCAGAACAAAGGGGGGAGGAAATCATATCGCTAGCATTAACGTCAGAGCTAATTACATCACTAGCATTGGTGGTGAAAGCAGATTGAGGATCACAGATGGGAGGGAAGGCGCGGGTCTCAGAGAACGTGTGTTACCATGTCCCAGATCAGATACCTTTATGAAGTCTTGGCTACAGGTTGAAGTTAACGCTGACTAACTGGTTGGTGACTAACTGGTTGGTGACTAACTGGTTGGTGACTAACTGGTTGGTGACTAACTGGTTGGTGACTAACTGGTTGGTGGTGATGCGCCTTTAACAACCGCCTTACTTGTCCAATTTAGTGTCAACAGTGAAAACTACCAAAAGGAGAAACCTAACGTTAAGAGGATTAGGGTACACATCCTTAATAGCCTTTTGGCACAGCTGAGCCGGGCCTTCAAGTCACTCCCAAGTGGTGAATCTTACACATCGAAACCATGTTTGTAACACTTGTCAAACGGTGGAAGCCAGGATTATGCGGGCATTTAAAAACTTTGCTTGCTTAACATGACAATGTGTTTTCATTAAGCCCAATACAAGGAGCCTGCATAACCTGCATTCCTGTTGCTATAGTCTCCTGCCCATGTGATCTTCAAAGTACTCTTACATTCCAAGTTATGTGAATCATAACTTCCTCAAAAGAGACACCTGAGCTGACATTTCCTATGTCAACAAGGACTATTGGTCATCATGCCCATTATCTTCATTTAACCGTTTAGCACAGAGCATCAGTGCCTTAATGAGTTGGGTGAGAGCAGAAATTGTGCCAATCTGATACACTGGCACCAACAGAACACATTACCATCAAATATTGATGGTAATATCCATGATGTAATCTGTTCTACTCTGAAGCTATTGACTCCATGCCCTTGTTTGTTCCACCAAGCATCAATGGTTCCATTCAATCTCCACCCGCCCCTTCTTGTTATAATCATATGTTCTGCACCTGCACTCAAATGTCAGTAACCCACATTCAGGACAACCACATTTGAACATGCTAGGCTATTCAACATGTCAGTCAAGTAAAGGAAGAGAAGTGCCATCATAACTCACAAATTCATTCAACAGTATCAAAGTTCACTACATGGACAACCACAGCTTGCATACCTGGAGGAGACGGAAGTATCCAGGGGTCAGTCTTCCCAGTCTGATGATCATGTCTGTGGAGGGGTGGTGGTGAGTCTGGGGAGGGGTGGGACTGCAGGAGTCTGCTGAAGCAGCTCTGGAGACCTGCAGAGAGAGAGAGATAAAATGGAGTAAACCAATATGGCCATTATGCCAATAGGAAACACCAATTCAACTGTGTTGGAGCATAAAAGTGTCCAACAGAAGTGTCAATAAAAACGTGTAGAATCAACCAGTAAGTCATCGAAACACACTAACCCTAACCCAAACACACTGTGTTTAAAGATCAAATCTCAAAGCTGCTCTGAAATTATGAATCATAAGATTTGACTGGCGAAAAGAGGAACAAAGCGTCGCCCTTCGCTTGCAAATAAACTAGAGCTATCTGATCCGCACGAAGAGGACGGGAACACTTCTTGCCTGAGGCCATAACAATGAATAGAACCCTGTCACCATGATCCCGTCTAGTCCGATGGAGTCTCCCTGCAGATAAGTCCATCCAGATGAAAGACACCGTCAGAACTTAAAAACATCTGGTTTTATTTTGGGACCGACCTACTTGGCACCGTTTCACAGACATTTTTTTCTTCAAGAAAGTCCCTTAAACTAGATTTGACAAGAGCAACAGTGCTGCTATTCACAACGCCATTAACTCAGTGAAGCCGAAAAAGGATTCATTCAACCCCTGAAGATAATCACACATAACGAGCGCTCCGCATCACCGTCATCTACAACTCAAGAGATTCCTACTAAAGTCTTTACCAAATAAAGGAGCAAGAGCCAAGTTTGAACCCTTCAAGTCTACAATTTGGCAACTTTTAAACATCCAATACTCTAAGTGGCTAGTCCGGCAGAGCATTACTGCAAGATGTCACTCAAACCCAGAATTCAGTGAAAAAAGGACCAGGCGGAGGAAGGGGACTAACAACCAATAATGAGATGAGTTCTCTACACAACCAAACTAAAGGAATTCCTCTCCATAACCAACACAACTGGCCAGAGATCAGTCAGTTGGCCAGAGATCAGTCGGTTGACCAATTCCATAAATAACTGACCCATCTCATATCAGGGGGAAATAAAACCTAAGTGTGCAGGGAAAGTAGAAACATGTGAAGGACGCGTCTGCCAACCTGGTTATGATTACACCCTTTGTTCAGGTGAAAAGGAGGGATGCTCCGAGAAAATAACTAAAGACTCTGGGCTCCCGAGTTTGTCCTGTGGCAAAAAGTCTGGAATGCGGAATGTCTTTAAAAACCAACAGCAGACGGATCTTCACCTTCTACAGCCTCACTAGTAGGAAAGAGCCCGCAGACGTTCTCCAACTGGCAAGTCTGAATTCCAACCATCTACAGCCCAGGACACCAAAGAGCCCTGATAGTTTGGGGCTCCCAATAGTGATGGAGACTCGATCTACTGAGAGAGCTTCTGCTCAACGCTCCGCCCTTTTATACGGCCCGTTCTCACCCAACCAGATCTGCAGGCTTGCCCAAGACACGCCCCCACATACACACAGCTGTCGAAATGCATCACTCGCTGTGGCTTGTGCTAACGCGCCTACCTCCAGCCACAACACTAAAAACCCTTTGAGACCTGTCAGATGCGATTTGCTCATCCAGTAAACACAAGGGGGATTTTAAAAATGGCCATAAAGTTGAGATGCGCATGCTTATGAATGACATAAGCTCCCAATTACATAATGTTGACCTGCCCTCTTAATCTCCTTTTACAGTAGCAGAAATGATATGCTTGTAATATTAGTACTTTTCTCCTCAAACGGACCAGACCAAATTCATGGTGACAAAGATGGACTTGGTTCTTTTTTTTTTCTTTCCTAACACCAGGGGAGCCACCCCTCCTAAATTTCGTTGTTTGGTACCTGTACTATAGCAATGACAATAAAGTCCATCATTCATTCATTCATTCATTCAACCGAAGCTTCTGCCTTCATGATGGTGCGTAGTACTGGGTGGACACTCTGGGCTTCTTTACTTTTGCTGTTACATTTCACTGGGCTAATACAGTTTAATACACTTTACTTCTGCAAGACGTTTAGGCTACTCCTCCTAGTCATCGGCTCTCGACCAGAATCTTCAATTGGTGACTTCATTCAGAAAGATTCACTTGCGTCCATTTTGAATATAGATTGACTAGTGACTAGTCAACAAATCCCTGAGTGAACAGAACAGCCCACCATCCTCAAACCAACGTATTGTCCAATGTGATGACACACTGTAAGCCACACACACACACACACACGGTTTCATAGCCAAAGCTATAGCAATCAACTTGTCGCTAAGACCACACTTAACACCTAATCACAGCTTCTTTAATCTGCCTACAACACAGGGGTCTGATAAACCTTAAAATAAGGTAAGCTGATAGTCTGGGCCTCTTTAAAAACAATCTGATTAGGAAATGTAATTAAGTCAACATCTGCAGCAGGACTCAATGGAAATCCAGAGCATTGCCACAATTAATTGTGATTCAATTTAAAATTCAGAGGCTAGGAAATAGACTGGTAAACCAATTTGGGGAGAGGAAGATAAAACATTAAGCACTGGAATGCTTTCAGCAAGTTTTTGATATAGGTTTATTCCAGATCTCATTCTATGACATCTAAGCCAATGGGTACTGAGATTGAAGAGACAAGAATCTGTCCAATGGCAATCGCAAAGGACAAAACATATGCGGTTATCATTGGACTGACTCTTGCTTTTGGACAAGCTAAATGTTCATGAACATTCATCATAGAATGCTTAGCTGCAGTTCAGATGTGGAGGTGTGAGGGGAATCAATTTCAATCAACGTGGGACTGCAGCAGACATGTCTCCCCTTCCTTGGGGGGGGGGGGGGGAGAGGGCAAACATTCCACCACAGCAAGGGGTCCAGATCATTGTGACCCATTCCTTTCTGCTAGTAGGTAAATAATGACCCATTCCTTTCTGCTAGTAGGTAAATAACGATCAAAAGAGATGAACAAGTGCCACGGTGAGTCACCTGTAAACTAGTGATGTTTACCTGAGGCATCCGGGCGTCTCCCATTAGAGTAACGCTAGAGTTCACCTCAACAAACAGCAGCTATGCATACGTACACACAGGGATTGCCTAGGATCGGCCATGCTGACACATGTACTAAACATGCAGTTATGCAGGCTCCGCTGTCGAGGACTAACTTTGGTGTTTACTCGCATGGATCAGAGACAAATAGACTCCATGTCTAATTTGATGTTGCTGCTACAGGCAGCCGTGCAATGCCTGCGCTTCACGCATGCACTGATGTAGCAGGTAACACTGTATAGTCAACTCCACAATACTCTAGTCTCACAGACGTGGATTTCACGTGGGGTGTAGGAGGGCGGCTACCGGCATGTCGTGTAAGTGACGTGAGACCTTTTGGGGTTAGGCTACTGTAAGAGAAGCGTGCCGGCAGTCGATGCAGATGAGGCTTTTTGTGAGCTCAACTTGTGTTGCTTTCATCTGGATGTCCATATACACGCCATGGACAGATATAAACATGGACTAATCCTGAACCTGCAAACCTCAGATAAATTACACAGCTGGGGAGGCTGGCATGCTTTAGGGTTAGGGTGCATGCTTTACAGTTGGGGTTAGGGTTAGGGTGCATGCTTTAGGCTGCCATGACCCAGATGTAATGTCACAGTAATGGTGAATAAATCCAGAATCTTGTTCATACATCCTCTGTGATGATGTGGGAATTCACTGCCCTTATTGGGCTCCGAGCTGTGACTGACTAACATAGCATTGATCGTATCGCTTGAAGGAAGGCTACGCCTAGCTCTCGGACCAGGAAGGGCAGAACAGCATCTGATGGACGGCTACGCCTAGCTTTCGGACCAGGAAGGGCAGAACAGCATCTCTGAAAACAGATTGGGTTGGGCAGGGCAGGACAGCGCAGCGCAGCAGCCCTCAGCAAAACAATACCTCATCTCTCACACGTGGGAGAATTCCCTGAAGTCATTCAACATTAGCCTACATGCTACTGCACAAGAGCGCATGCAGCTAAGCACACCGTGTCTCCCAGTGCTCACAGCCAATGAGAGCCTGCCAGAGCCCCTCCATCCCTCCCTCCACCATGCCTCCTGACTGCTCTGCCTCCCAGTCCCACCCACCCAGAATGAGAAGGGGTCTCTATTGAGCGCAGGCTGAACGCTGACAAGAGCAGCGAGAGAGAGAGAGAGACGGCGGCATCAGCAGCTGTGACGGCGGTATTGTCCGAGCGTTAATCTCAGTCTAGAGCACCCGGTCTGATAGCCGAGGTTCAGACCGTACAGCAGGATTACATCACACACCATTATTGACCGGATTGATGTTCAAGTTGCGCAACCCTCCTAGCGCAAACCAGGCTGAAGACCCTCCCCATGGCTTCACACATGACTGTAGCATGTGCTTCTGTTTCCATGGTTTCACACATGACTGTAGCATGTGCTTCTGTTTCACACATGACTGTAGCATGTGCTTCTGTTTCCATGGTTTCCTCGTGCACGTGGGAGGACGGCAGCGGAGTCTTGTTTACGTCTAGACGTAGAGCGCGTGTCCGCAACGGCTGGCCGTTTCCACCTGATTGCGTCGGAGCGAGTGGACATTTGATCTGGCCAGGGACCTCGCATATCAACCAGGATGTCATCCTTCACCCAGAGGGGGGTGGCCAGCCACTACATCCAGATACTACAACTTTGTCTGTATCAGGTTTTGGGAGCAGGCAATCACCCATCAGCACCCACGAGATTCAAGGGGAGTGAGTGGGGGTAAGACAGAGGAACAAGGTGTGACCTGACCACCTTTAGGACCATGTGGAGTTGTTTGGAGTTTTCCCCACACGTGTCACATGCGTCCCACCCTGAAAGGGGAGAGAGGGCCACCATGATGAAAGAGGGCCCTGCAACATGGCCGACAGTCAAAGGCTGTGAGCCATAAGGCTCATCAAGTCAAACCCTTCTAAGAGATGTGACCAGGCCATACATGTATACGCAGGCTAACTGTGATAACGGCATTAAACACTCCTTGAGTCATAGTTACATCCACCAGCGTAGGAAAAGTAGGAAGTGTGATCAACATATATTATTATCAATCAATTAAAACCATAGAGACACTGACCAGTATTATTTAATGCAGCGGACCTGCTGGTAGGCTAGTACACGTAGGCCTACAGACATGCAGGGACATACGGTCCTTATGTTCTGTGCTTCTAGGAATGTTACATGATGCATTCATACAAATATGTATTTGTTTTCAACTAATTCAACAAGGCATATTATTTCAATCAATCCAGCAATGTTTTAACCTCAACTATGCAATCAGTCCTGATAACCGTAGCCTAAGCTATAGTAAGACTGCATTACAAGACAAGAACACAGTCTTATGGAGGAAGTAAGGCCGTAAATAAATAAACAGTACTGATGCAGCATATTAACAGGTAGGACACAGATGACATACTGTATGACACTGAACCTGCAGTTCTAACAGTCAATCAAAAGGACCGAACAACCAATGTCCAATGATGCCAAGCAGGAAGCGGCCCATTATAGACATACATGTTCACACCTCAGTCTGAGGAGTTTCCCTCAGAAGCACAAAGGAAACCAGAGACATTGTGTCATAATGTGACACAACCTTTGTGATCTTTGACTCCAGACATGCCAGGGACATTTAATCATTGTTCGCATTGTTGTTTCCCAATGAAAGCTTCTATCTATCTATCTCTATACTACATAGATATATACTACATAGATAGATATCAAACGTTTTTTTTTCATTATGTGCCATCAAGTTCTTGCACAGCACAATAGTAGTGGATAGTTGCATAGACAAATACAAAGAACAACGTGTACCTTTATTTACTGGTGGATCAAGACGCCACGTGTTTGACACAGACCATCACAATGTGTGTCAACATGATAAGATAAGGGGGGTAACAATGGTAAGATAAGAGGGGTTAACAACAATAGTTTATCTCTACCGAACAACGGCCAAAAGAAGAATGGTTCAAACCCAATCTTAAACACGTTCAGGCTACCAGACACACATTGGTAGTATTTATTTGGTAGTTGTCGATGAACCAGTCAAAGGTCTCCAACTACATATCAACTGAACAGAGATTAATTAACTTCAATATCAGCTGCAGCGTCAACTCAATAAGACCTGAACCCGCGGCTCAATAACTGAAGATGAAGATGAATCTCCTCTAATATAATCTAAAGTAACTAGTAACCAAACCGACGCTGCGCAAAACCTGTTGTTTTGTTGTTTTGTAAGAATGTTTCCAAACTGAACTATCATTCAACCATCCAACGTAATTGTTTTTATTCTGGGCTAATTAAACAATGAGCTCATCGATGGAAAAACTGCTTGGAACTAATTGTGGACAAATCCTTCATAATAAAACAAAAATATTTGTGCACAAAAGTTAATTTAGAAGCTGTAATGTGCACTTACCTGCAACTGCGCTCGGTCTGAGCTGCTGGAACAGTGCGCAAGCGAGTCAGAGAGTAAAAGTACAAAATGTTCAGTTTGCATTTATATAGGAGCCAGCAGGGCTATAGGGGGGTGTGGCAGGGCAGCCTATAGACACATGACGGGGGGGTGTGGCAGGCTGAGCCAGGGAACACACGAGCCACACACCGCGCACACAAAGCACATATCCCCTATCCCCCTGCAATGAACCCGTCTAACATCTTCTATAACCTTGGTTTCTGCTCGGAGTTCAAGCTTTTTTTTGAGTTTTTTTACTTAATTGATAATTAAGAGGTTTACTTCCAGCACATGAAGCATGTGCATGTTAAAGGCAGATGATTTGAATGCGATGACATAATGTGCTGGTTATGGTTTCCCATGTTCTCAGATGGTCGTATTTTGATGGGTTTTTCCTTAATTGATTTATTGACTGGCGGATTATTGGCTGACGTTGACTGAAAAGTAAATTGGTCCCATTACTTAACACAGAACTCCAACATACTAATGGTTGTTGCCGTGCCCTGTGTGTGGTATGTATGGAACATGCGTCTGAATTACAGCCTTATGCTTGGTTGATGAGGAGGCTGAAGCTACACATTAATATAGGCCACTATTGTAACTTGGATAGTTCTTATCCGTTATTAACGCTATCCTGACAACCTGGAACAAATGGCTGAACCAAAACCTTCCAGGATCTTTTAGGGTCCTTGATATACGACCCATGAGGGGGGGGGGGGAGGGGGGTACTCAAAGTATAGACTTCACAGATGCTGGATGTCGTTTGAGGTTAATTCTCCATATGAAAGTAGTGAGAAAGTCACTCTAAAGTGCATTTTGTTGGGTCACCTCACATTCTCTAGCTGAACTGTTACCCCCCCCCCCCCCCCCCCCCCCCATACACACACACACACACACACGTGCACACACACACACACACACACACACACACACACACACACGGTCCTCTTGTCTATACTTTGAGGACTTTGGAAGGTGATTGAGATGTGTCTCAGGGGGACCGTGGAGGGTTAGGGACAATCATCATTTCTGTTGTCTGACTTGCAAATGAGTAGTTAGTTGGTTCCAGTGTTCTGTGTAGCGTCTCACTTCTAAAGTCATTGTTTTCATGAATGTTCTTTATTGTCTTATAGATTACTCCAAAAGAGCACTTTCACTGTGGCCCCCAATGGTGTACATTACTAGAAAAAAGGACATGCAATCATATACAATCTGTACTATAGGGAACCACTTTAAGCAGGGTTGCAAAATGCGCACCGTTCCCTCTCCCCTCCCTATAGGAGTCACCACGTCAAGGGCACAGGGTGCCACGGCTCCGCTGCCTGTGTGACTGTACTCTCTACTGTTCACCATAGGCGTGTGTTGTGGATAGCGACACTCGCAGGTTTACATGTCCTGTAGAGGTCCTTTGGCTCAGTGCGCTCTGCGAGTGCTTTGTGTGAGACACTGAGGCGAGAGGCACTTTGTGCGTTCCTCACTTTGGTTGGGTTGAGGTATTGCAGCTTTCCTCGCTGTGTTTCCCATGCTGTGATGGGAGCGGCCCCCCTAGTTCAAGTTGGCCTGTATTGGCTCCCCAGGGCAGTAAGCTATAGGCAGCCTCTTCCACAGTTTGAGAGGCAGATGGTTCAGGTACAACATGTGTTCACATGACCAGGGAAAGGTTAGACATTAATCAAGTCCAATGTATGTAATTGAAAATCATCTCTGGCAAATCATTTTCTAAAGTTAAAAACACTGATGGGTCTGAGTCCTTCTAGTGAAATTATTCAAGTGCTGCAGAATAGGATGGTCGAGAGCGCCATCTGCTGGACAGAGGCCCCAGTGAACCCACTTTGGCCCTGTTAGATCTTTCTCTGCACGCCAGACTGATTCCACAATATTGATCTGACGCTGACCTCTGCTGGAGAAAATATATATATATATGTTACAGTACATGTAGAAAACTAGGGTTAGGTGCTAGGGTGCTACGGTTAGGGTTAGACATGCCAGCATGTACCAAGTCGACGTAGCACCTAACCCTAGTTTACCCACATGTACCGTAACACATTACATTGGTGTTTGAAGCGAGTACCACTGACTGAATATACAGTATGTACAGTAGCTTGTTTCTCTTTGAAGGCCAGTCATTTGGGGATGGTCCCCGGGAATATAATATCTATAGTTCACACCCTCCCCCTCCCCCTCAGAACTGTCATATCGGATTCTGACATCATTGCACATTATTTGCACTCGTACTGTTGTCACTCTTAGTGTTGATTGTTGATGACTGCCAAATACCAAAGCATTTTACTGTCAATTACGGCTGTAAGCCACGTACGTGACAAATACGTTTTGATTGCTTTCCCCAAAATGTGCTGTCACCACTTACTCCAACGCCAGCATGTGAGCTTAATCAGTACTGATAGAAGTCATTCATTTCTATTAATTTGATATCATATATTCATCCTGTTCATTCATTGTTGTAAAGAGGCAAGCATTGCCCCCAGTCAATTTAAAATATCCCTCCCATCCTCATCCAAGAATGTACTTAGTTATAGTTCACAACCTTTCTTTCAGGCCACTGTTCATTGCTTTACAGTGGCCCCTCATTCACCTATGTGTATGTGTATGTGTGTGTGTGTGTGTGTGTCTGTTCATTGCTTTACAGTGGCCTCTCATTCACCTATTCACACACCAATGGTGGCAATCAAGCTACCACGCAAGGCGCCAGCCCGCTCATTGGGAGCAATTTGAGGTTCAGTGTCTTGCCCAAGGACACCTCGACACATGGCCAGCCGGGGATTGAACCGCCGAACATGCAATCATTAGACGCCAGCTCTACCTCCTAAGCCACAGCTGCCCCCTCATCTGCAGGTAGAGTGTAGTTCCTTCGCTGTCTTTTAGGCAAGTATCAAGGTTATGAATCAGATGTATACATACATCAACTGCTAGTGTTGAATTCAGATGAACACTGCTGAATATTTTCAAGAGAAACTAAAGCCTTGTTCAGAAACAACCTCTAGCGTCTAGCCCCTACAATACACCCTAGGAAGTTATGTAAATCTGAAATGAATGGTACTGACATAACAGCAGCTGGCCTGAGAGGTTGGTTAACACACCTATCCAATCCAAGTGTCGAAGGTTATCATAGATTTTCTTAACATTCATGATAGAAACCTATAGTGATTAGTCAACAAACAATATTTTGGATAATTTTAATCAAGCACATTTAGAACATTTAAATTCATAGGAGTCACAAAAGCTTTCTTCCACTGTTTTTACAGAACATAATTTAATAAAAAATAAACAATAGAACATTTTTTTTTTTTTTCATCAGATGTAACAAATGATTATGTTCACATTAGAAATCTTATGTGGGTTGAATTTTGTGTGTTGACCTAAAACAAGTTAATCTTAAGGCCAATGCACACAGCGTGCGATTTCTGTTGCGTGTCAACATTCCATTTTGAAGTTTGAATGGAAGTCTATGAGAACATCGCATCTCAACACACACGGCCCCGATTTTAATCGCACGGCGAAAATTCGATTCCATTCATTTTGAATGGGACAAAGCACAAATTTGACAGTGCGACAAAACTCGCACGCCGTGTGCTTTGTCCCATTCAAAATGAATGGAATCGAATTTTCGCCGTGCGATTAAAATCGGGGCCGTGTGTGTTGAGATGCGATGTTCTCATAGACTTCCATTCAAACTTCAAAATGGAATGTTGACGCGCAACAGAAATTGCACGATGTGTGCATTGGCCTTTAGTGATTACTTTTGAATGGTGTCTTCTAAATGTGATGTCGATACAGTATTTCAAAACATTTGGTAAGTAATTGATATTACTTAAACAAGTAAAAAACTAAAGGAGATAGTGGCAAAAACCCTATACCCCTTAAACATTTTAAACACACTTTAGCTGCCTTATAACGTTTGGGTTTTAAAATTAGATTTAAAACCCAAAATGTAGGAAAATATTTGTAACATTCAGCAGTTAAAAAAAAGGGTTTAGAAAGGGTAAAAATTTTACTTTGACAAGCTATGGACGGTATTCCTCTAACAAGGTGAGATATGGATATGAACACGAGAACCCCCCCGAACAGCTTCATTACACCAAGTGTAAGCCCACAATGAACTATAAATGAAATCTTTAATATAAAACTTCTTCATTTGAACCCTTCTTCATTTGGCATCGCCGTCGGCCTCAACCTTTGGTGCCTAGAAAGAAATAAGATATAAGAAATAAGATATAGGAGAGAAATAAGGATCAAATATATTGAATAGCATTTTTCATCAGGTATGCAAAACCAATAGCCAAAAGCAAACATGCAGTTTGCCATCATCAGGGTTCCTACAAGTTTCAACAAGTCAAATTTAAGACCTTTTTAGGCCTTATAAATCACATTGCTGGATTTTAGACTTTAAGGCTTTTTAAGACCAGCGCAGGAACCCTGTACAATAGCCGTGGGAAGGACTAAGCATCAGGGTGAAGTTTGCACCTGTTAGTTACTGAAGGGAAATGTTTAAACTCTTAATTCATTCAAGTTTGTAGGCTGAATATGAAATGGAAGTGTCATGTTTTTTTTGTATAAAACATTGTGATAATTGAGAAAATGATAGCATGACCCGACACTGAAAACAACAAAAAGGATTAGGACCTTTAGGATCGATTAGAAAACATACCTCTGTCTTGGCATCTCCATTTTCAGCTGCTGGGCTGGCCTTCTTTCCTTTGGCTACCTTCTGAAAGAAAACACATAAGACACATGATCACTCTCTCTCTCACACACACACACACACACACACACACACACACACACACACACACACACACACACACAACCTGAGGTGTATTCAAGATGTTATGCATCTTGTCACATGCTCAGAAGTACTGAGCTACTGAGAAATACGTGAAATAGTTTTTATAAGCCTTTCCCTTGTGTTCAGTTGGAAATAGAATGAGCAGGGCATCTTTAAAGTAATGCTACAGGTCATGAATCAATGTCCTGTTTAAGAGATGACACAAAAGCAACTGTTAACATCAACGGTCACGTTAGACACAGTGTAAACAGCATGCACAGGCTCTAGTTTAAGAGGGATTGTAAGAACGTAAACCTGAAGTGGACTAACTTAGACCCAGACAAGCTTATTCAACATACCTTTGCTGCTGCGGGTGCAGGAGCTTTTTTGGGTTTAGCTACCGGCTTCGGACGGGATGGCAGCTGCAGGAAAAGAGGAAATAAAACAAGTCACACAGGAGGTCGCAAAACACACAACACTTAAAATAAGATTAATAAAAAACTTTTAGTTTAAAAGATTTGAGTTTTTCAAGACAACTTACAGATGACAACCGTGCCGACCGTCTAGTAGGCTGGGGGAGGAGGAAACAGAGATCGTGTAAATAACAAATCTTCAACAAATAAATAAAATACATTAAAAAAGTACATGTAAAAATGTAGGCTAAATGAACAGTAAATGTACAACCTATCCAATCTTAGTATACTACAGGTGGCTAAACTGCTGTTAATATTTATAACAGATTATAAACAAACTATTTGTCAAAAAAAAAAGGCATACATTTATAGACTACAACTGAGTGGGTTTATTGTACATCTGTGTCAGTTGTTTTAGCAAGTAGAAGCCTAATTGCCTTGTGATTTGGGTGACATGTTTACCAGTCAAGGTGAACTACATTTAACAGTAAACGGGACCACAACAACATAGTAAGAAACCAACCTCCTCCTTGCCCTTGGCAGCTCCATCAGTCTGTAGGAACAAGCAGAGGCAGAATGGTGAACACTTCACTTTAAACTTTAGTTTCTCCATTAGGCGGGGCATTATCTCACACTAACATGTATCAGTCACTGTCTGCTTATAGCACATGAGGTCAGCCCACATCTGAAAATCCACATTTCTACGGTGGCCTAAAGGAAACGTTAATCCGTCGTTGCCTGGCTTCATTCTATGGAGGGGCTCTTTCATCCCCCCCCAGATAACATGCTGTTCTTTTGTTGTTATAAATGTACAGGGTTAGGGTTAGAGCCTAATGATTTAGATTGGGCATAACGGGTTAAAAGTTAAAACTACAAGAATTAACCCAACCCGGTTTACAGAGAATCAGATAAACTTCCGCTGGTTTCTGCCTCCTGGACGTTCTATGAGATTCCCGCGCTTATTCAAATTCAAACCGTGGCTGTCACTCACAGCGATGACAGCCCGCGCGCTGACACTTCCTTTGTTTTGCACCGTTGCGCGCCCATCGCGCGGACAGCAGCAGCAGTCAACCAGAAGTTAGCGAGTGTTCCTTAGCTGGTCTCTATAGGGTGTTTCTGTGCTAACCAGGCTAATCTGCTCTGTTCGACTAACGACAGTACTTCAAAAACAGGATTTCAATGGCGACAAAGTTCCAGAGTGAAACTGATCATATGTCGCTAAATCTCGATTTAAAATAAAAATAACAAGGTCATTGAAAAAAATTACAAATACACAACAACATCAACAAGCACTGATTTAACAACCAAGCCAAAAAAACACCAACCCGCTCAAATACAACACGATGATGGTTATTAGCCGTGTTAGTGTGTTAGCGCCCAGCCCCGTGCCGCTGCTGCTGTGTCTCTATGGCCGCGAGCTGCACGGTGCAGAGGAGCTGTCAGAAGATGCGCGAGACGTTGGCGCCTTTATTTTACCCCAGGACTCGGCTTAGCTAGCTAGCTTAGGAGCTCTAAAACTAACACGGTCTTAAACACGATATCGTTGTAAATATCCTGAACATATAATGCGCTTAAAAACATGTCTACAACATTCATCTGTCTAACCCTGGTACAGGGGAGATATGACTCATGACAGGGGGAGCTCCCGTTAGCATGATGCTAACACAGCGTAGCTAGGTCCATAACAGAGAGGGAGAACCGGCGGGAGTCTAAAACGTTAAACGAGATGATTTATAAAAACGGGGCCAGACACTTAAAGTGTAGAGACTTAAAAAATATATATAATATGTCTACAACATTCACATGTGTAACCCTGGTACAGGGGAGGTAGCGGGTTAGCCTAGCCTAGCCTCGGGTGAACTCTGTCTGTCTGCCGCCATTTCTACATGAACACATTCTGATGCAGAAACAGAAGCTCGAGACTCGACCAACACAAGAAAAACGGTTATTTTATGTTTTAAACGACCAACAATTTAAAATAAATGATTTCCTTACCTTTCTCTTAGGCATGTTGATGAGATTTGAGGAAATTGAGAGGGAATATAAAAATGTAAAATGCTGTTTAGCTTGTGAGCCGAGTCGTCTTTCTCTCAGAGCGGGTCGGGTCAGGGTTGTAGAGACGCGCGCAGTGACGAGGTGAATGTATAGAAGAAGTCACCTCGCAATGTTTTATTAAGTTTTTTTGTATTGAAATTTAAAGATAGAAACTGGTTTGAACCAGTTCTTATATTTTGCTGTCAGGCATTGGATGCAAACATGATCACGTGCTCATGGGCGTGACCTATCTCTTAAAGAGGCAGCGCGATAAAACACCCGGGAATCATCGCTTGTTTAAATGCTAAAATAATAATTATAATATTGAGCATTTTATTATAGATAATAACAAGTTCAATACTTATTGCATTTAATAAGAAACATTACTGAAAACGTTTAACTAAAATAAAACAGAAATTTCACTAAAAGTGTCTGTCACTATTTGGTAGTTCTCTGAGAGAATGAAATACATCCGCACTTTGAATTAAATAAACTAAACATAATCACACATTTATTCTGCGGGATAAAAAAACCTGGTCAAAATAGTTTTACGTGTTCATGAAGTCAAGTATTATATCAAACATGACCTTAAACAGAGTTACAGTATCACATGATGATAGACATTTATTTAGGTTGTTTGACCACCACAAGTAAAGCTTAATAATTAATCATTTTAAAGCAAAAATAACTGCCTCCTCTGAGGTGTCTGCTCTGGGAATGAGACTGATGCCTGGTCTGAGACAGCCACGCCCTCCAGGACCAGTCTTCACCTCCTAATTTTAATTTTAATAATAATTTAATAATAATAATTTTGCCATTTAGCAGACGCTTTTAATCCAAAGCGATTTACAATTACGAATTACAGGGACATTCCCCCTGGAGTAACTGAGGGCTAAGTGCCTAGGGCACTCAAGGGCACACTAGTAGTGGTGTGGCTTCAGGCGGGATTTGAACTCACAACCTTCCGATCACAAGTCCAACTCACTATCCACTAGACCACCACTACCCCTCAACCACATGCATTAGAAAGACACCCGTTACAGAACAACATTTAACCAAAATAAGTCAGTGAAGAAAGTGTGTCTCTTGTGCTGCAGTGCGCCCAGGAAGTCCTGAACCCTTTCCTCTCGGCTGGCGATATAGTTTAGCAGTGCTTCCTGTCTCCTCTGCGTGTCCAAGGGCCTTCCATCCCCATGATGCTGGAGGAGGTCTGCCTCTAGCTGCTGTAGGGCCTGGTCATCTCTCTGATGCTCTCTGGCTTTCTGCAGTGCATTAAACACATACAGATGATAATGTTCCATATAGTAGCGATGTAGTTCAGCAGTGTTTCCTGTCTCCTTTGGGTGTCCAAGGATGCTTAGTCGGATTCTTGGGACGACCCTACCCTGACCGTTTTAAATATCAACTTCAATGTGGTGATGTCAGAGTTGGGGCTTCCCACTTCATCATTTAGCTCTTTCTATTGCTGCTGTGCTGTAGGTGTGCTACCCAGGGGCAGTCCGTCTCCAGCTGCTGTAGGGCCTGGTCCTCCTCTGTTTGACAACTCCAGATGTTTTGAACAATGTCTTGAAGATTTCGTTTAGAAACTTCTGATAACATGGGAACAATAGCAGAATGAAATGCCTACTTGTTATCAGTGCTGGTGGTCTTGGCAATGTGCTGCTGGAGTCCCAGGGGCAGCATAGTCAAATGTAATTCGACTTAATACAAAACATTATGGAAACATTTCAACAAAATTAGGGATCAAACTGAAAATGTGACTTATCAACTTATCAATATCACTACTGGCTTTGAGTTGCATTTCATGTACGAAAGGCGCTACATAAATAAAGCTTTACTTACTTACTATTTGGTTCGGTAGCTTTCTGCCAACATGGAGAGATTGGTCATGAGGGGAAGGTCGCTGGTTCGACCCCCGATTCAGGAGGGAGCTGCATGTGAGCTGGTGATTGTAGGGCTGCTGGCGTCATATCTAAGGTGCCTACCACTGCCGTTGTGCCCTTGAGCAAGGCACTTAACCCCTAATTGCTCCAGGGGCGCTGACTATGGCTGACCCTGTGCCTAGAGCAAAAAGATAAACGTCATTGTACTCTGTGCAATAACAAAAAGGTTGACTCTAATCTAATGAATAAACGAGTCACACAGATGCACTTTGAACTAAATGAACATGTGATCACAAGTTTATTCTTCAAGATAAGAAACCTGGTCAAAATATAGTTTAACATGTTGCCTCATACATGAAGTCAAGTATTATTTACATGTCAAACATGACCATAAACAGAGTTACAGTATCACATGATGACATTCATTGAGATAGTTATTTGACCACCACACGTAAAGCTTTCTGATGCTGTGGTAAGAAAAACAACTGCCTCCTCTGAGGTGTGAGACTGATGCCTGGTGTGAGTGTATCCACAGACAGCCACGCCCATCAGGACCAGTCTTCACCTCAACGACATGCATTAGAAAGACACCCGTTACAGAACGACATATAACATCATGACATCTTGACCAGACATTTCTTTTTATTCGATTTTGATCAGACTCCTCTACAAACATAAATATCCCCACATATAGCCCCATAGGGGTAAAATGGCCATCACCTTTGTATAAATCAGTGATACAAAAAGAAAGTTTCCTAACACTCTTCCTTTTCCACAGCCCTTTAGGGAAATGTGAAGGAAGAGGTGTGGCCTAATTCAAGATGGGGGGTATGTTGTGACCCCCCCTTCTTAAGCAACAGCAGCCTGGCTGGATAAGTCAGTGAGGAAAGTGTCTCTCTTGTGCTGCAGTGCGCCCAGGAAGTCCTGAACCCTTTCCTCTCGGCTGGCGATGTAGTTTAGCAGTGCTTCCTGTCTCCTCTGCGTGTCCAAGGGCCTTCCATTCCCATGATGCTGGAGGAGCTCTGCTACGCAGACGCGGTCTGCCTCAAGCTGCTGTCGGGCCTGGTCATCTCGCTGATGCTCTCTGGCTTTCTGCAGTGCATTAAAACACACACACATTAGTCAATCAGACAGACGATTATGTTTCATACAGTAACCTAAAGACATTTAGGATATTCTCTTCCGGCGAAAGTACTCAAACTTGCATCAATACTAAAACACGGTACTGTACAAGTAAATGATGCGACTGTGACAGCGATGTTTGAGAGGAAGTACCTGAATAGATCTGTAGCTGAGCTGAAACTGCAGGATGGCTTCACACAGATTCCAGAAGGAGTACTCAGGCCACAGGACTGACTGGAACACTAAGCAGGAGTGGGATGTCTGAAGGGTAACATATTGCTGAATATTAATGTATTAATCATAACCTTTTGATATATTAAAGGACCATGCTTAAGTCTGTTGCAACATCTATCTGGCCCCTGAGACGAAATTCAGTTTGAAGTTCCAAACAAAAAGATCCTCCCTAATAATAATATAACCCCTTGATGTGGACTTGTAGTGTTGGACGTTAGCTGTGGTGTTTCTGCATGCACGCGTGATTAGAAGAAGCAGAACTTTGAGTTCACTCCCCTAGAACAGTGTTTCTCAACCCTCTCCTCTGGGACCCCCAGCCGCTCCACATATTTGATCTGTTCCACCACCAGCTCACCTGATTCAACTAATCAAGTACAAACCATAATTGCTTTTTACTTGATTAGTTGAACCAGGTGGCCTGAGGAGAGGCTGGGGTCCCCGAGGAGAGGCTGGGCGTCCCCGAGGAGAGGCTGGGGGTCCCCGAGGAGAGGCTGGGGGTCCCCGAGGAGAGGCTGGGCGCCCCGAGGAGAGGCTGGGGCGCCTGAGGAGAGGCTGGGGTCCCGAGGAGAGGCTGGGGGTCCCCGAGGAGAGGCTGGGGGTCCCCGAGGAGAGGCTGGGGGCCCCGAGGAGAGGCTGGGGCGCCTGAGGAGAGGCTGGGGTCCCGAGGAGAGGCTGGGGGTCCCCGAGGAGAGGCTGGGGGTCCCCGAGGAGAGGCTGGGGGTCCCCGAGGAGAGGCTGGGGTCCCGAGGAGAGGCTGGGGTCCCCGAGGAGAGGCTGGGCGCCCCGAGGAGAGGGTGGGCGTCCTAGAACACCCCTGGCCAGTCGCAAACAAACCCCTAGACACTATTTTTTAAATAAATGGCTTTTCAAACCAAAACAGTGTTCGCTAATGAAATATGTCTTTCAAGGTATCTCATTCCCTGATCGCTACAGATTAAACATAGTCCTTACAACAATTATAAAGATTGAATGCTACATACTGCACCTTTTAAACACACATTGTATATTAAAATACATTCATCATTTACATTTACAGCATTTAGCAGACACCTTTATCCAAAGCGACTTCCAACAGTTACATTTGACTAATTAAGTAATCTATCATCGATCCTCCAATCATAGCAGGAAAAAGCAATCTATGCTTGGGCCAGGGGCCATTGGCAGTCATAGTGCTAGAAGAAGGAAGATTATTGATTTATTTTACATTGTAGCAGTTAGAGGAGCTGTACTGGGGGGGTTGAGGGGATATAGAGAAGCTGTACTGGGGGGGTTGAGATGACATCATCACATTTGAGCAGTTAGAGGAGCTGTACTGGGGGGGGTTGAGGGGATGACATCACATCCTCCTTACCTGCCAGAGCAGGAAGTCGCTGAGTCGCACCTCTCCTGACGTGCGGATGAGCAGATCCGGGTTGGGAGAGTTGCTGCTGTACAGACACTGACTCAACAGGTCTTCCGTCACATCACTGAATGCAACAGAACACAAACAGCAACTGGTTGAAATCTTTGAACTGCAGAATAAACACGACCTACTCAAATTCAAACAGGGAGCGATGTTTAAGAGATGTAAAATCAGAGTGCATTCTTATCTGTTGATGTGCTTCACCTGGATTTGATCAGACCTTGCTCCACTCCCCAAGCCATCTCCCTGACAGCGTTGGCTATTTCATGTCTCGAGGTGTAGGCAAAGCACACGTTAAGAAAGCATCTGTTGGCAGACAAAAAGTGTCATTAATCAGTCTGCTGTGTGACCGTATGTGTTTATCATCTCCTTGTTTGTACTGTGGCTTGAACATTAGAGTGAGACATTTCAGAGGGCTCAAGAACAAAAGGAGAATGAAACGCCTACTTGTTGTGAGTACTGGTGGCGACCACAGCCTTGGCAATGTGCTGCTGCAGGTCCAGGGGCAGCATCGTCAGGTCTCCTAACACCCGGATGCACACCCCATGCTTCTCCAGGTTGTCCCTGGAGGAGAGAAGAGTGGTGGTGGTTAAGTGAAACAACTCATTCTTGCCAGTAGTACCATCACTTTATTATTACTTAATTTATTACTTATTTTACTTAATTATTGCGAATTTTTCTGTTGTGTACTTGTACATAGGGATGTAATAAAGTGATTCTGATTCTGATTAACAATCACAAAATAAATCTATTCAGCCCTTTCGCCCATCTCCCTCCCCTTTCCCTTCACGACTGAGGAAAAGTCTAACATTAACCCCAGAAACAAAACCTTGTTTTATTTCAAGCATGTGAATGCCGATTCTTCTCCCAGTAACATGGATTCCTGGTTCACACCAATGCTCCTCTGACACTCACTGCTCTTGTAGAAGTTTGATGAACTTCTGCTTGGCTAGCTCCATCAACCCGTCCACCTCATCTTTGGACCGCTTGAAGTTCTCAATGCTGAAGGCGTACACCGTGACCTCATGGATGCTCAGGTTCAAGCACCAGCGCAGCGTCTGAAGGAGCAGAGATACATAGACATAAGAAACGCTGACCTGAGGGTTAGGGTTAGATACATAGACATAAGAAATGCTGACATGAGGGTAGTCAAGGACACGGTTGAATGCCCACAAGGATAAAACTCAAAAGATACACTACAAAAAATTACTTTGGGCGTTGCAAGAGTACACACATGCATCAGAAAAACATTTGTTTTAGTAAAGTAACTTCTACCCTAAATAATCCCCTAACGGCAGTAAACACCTAACCCTAACCCTCACCTCTGCCAGCTTGTCAAAACCTTGTGTGTGGCCCTCCTGGCGCTCCACATGCCTCTTCTGTGCGTAGCGGCGGTTTCCGTCCATGATAAACGCCACATGCTTGGGCATTGGACCAGCCTGGACCAATGAGAGATCGGTGGACAGATTCAAGACTGGGATTAGCAGGACATCACGACAAGCTACTTAAGAGTAGAGTGCACATTTTATTCCACAATTTGATTTCCGAATCAAATCCTACAGTACTCTTTGGGAAGGAATGTGCTACTTGCTTTAGTACATCTCATTACAACCATTGTGCAATACTTACTACAGGTAGGCCTATATCAAAGAGGTGATGCACTCAATACTGTATTGCAATTATGGAAATCCTACCTTCAAAATGTTGGCTGAGAGCTTCTCAAGAAGGTTCAATTCACCTTCCCTAATCCACGACATCTTCAGACTGAGACCACTGAGTCGGAGAGATAAACCAAGATCAGACTTGATGGCGACATGGTACCATCAACATGGGGAGATGCAACATGAAATATGTCAGAATGCAGCACTATCATGCACAGATCAGCCTTATAACATGTCATTTAGATTATGGTGTTCCGAAATGAAGGATATGAGGCTGGGAGGGGAAAATCACAGTATACCACTAGAAAACACTAGACTCCACCACTCAGGCTACGTATGAACATGCAGTCATCAGATGGACCAGACATGCAGGGACACCAGGTTAGACCACTAGCTTTACAAGCGAACGTGACATTCGCAAGTGAACGTCTGCACTGAAGATGGCCAACTTAATTCAAAGTATGTATGAAAGGTGTACAGAATGATCGACAGAACTAGTTGTATTTGTACATTTGACACAGAGACAGGGCTTCCAACTCACAGCTTTTAAACGATGACGTCCCCTTCCTCTTCCGCGATGTGACGTAAGAGCGACAACTTCCGCCTGAACGGGTTTAACATGTGTAACGTATGTGGATGGACCAAAACAAGAATCATTTAAGTCCAGAAAATGTGAATAAATACACGGATTTATCTATATGCATTAATTTGGAATATTTCTGACACAGGAAGAAGACATTTTGTTTGTTTTAGTAGTTTGCATTAAAATGTTATTTTTTTTCTACACTTTGGACTGTGACAGCAGCTGTCAGCCTGTAGGGGGCGACGACACAAATGCGCAGACGCTTTATTCAACATATCTCCAAGGCAGAAGAAGAGGTTTGGGGGTGAGGGGCTGGCCCTTTCTGTTCCGCTGGAGAATCACTGCTGCTTGGAGGGCGGAGGACACAACAGACCGACCAGAGACCCCAGAAACCAGGACCACAGCAGCGCCACGGAACAGCCTGCTAACCAGCCCCGGCAGAGAGCGTCCCTGCGCCCAGGGCGGAATCACACAGAGGAACGCTCTGGTCCTCCTCGAGCCCCGCGGACAGCGGCGCGGGGGTCTGCAGACAGACAGCTATTCTCTGGTCTGGGGGTCTGGCAGGGGCGGGGGGCTAGCGAGGTCCGGAGGAGCCTGGAGGGGAAGCCAGCTGCACGCCGAGAGGAGAGGAGAGGAGGAGAAGCCTGCAGGAGGAGGAGGAGGAGGGGGCTGGAGGTCTGAACCGCTCCCAGACTGAAGGGGCCGGCCTGGACTAGCTCTGACCCGCGCGGCTAAGTGGATGGGATGGAGCCGGGACCGTCTGGTGCTGGTAAGAGCTTTAGGGCTTTCTCTATTTCATGTCGTCTAGGGTGGGCTTGGTGCATGTGTGTGTGAGATGGCTGCTGCTATGTTACTGCGACAACAGAATTGCCAGAAATGTAAACCGGGGCATTATGGCCTCATCATCAGGACAGGCCAGGCGAACACCCGTCTGGCGCAACGACTGTGGATCTGTTTATTCGTAATTGTTGCACGAAATGACTCTTATAGATTTATAGCGAGAGAGAGACGGGGGTCTTTTTGGTGCACTGACAATGTCCGAGGTCAGGGGCGGGGGCAGGGGGGGGGCAGGGGGGTCGTGGGAATCTCCTGCGAGGAGACACGAGGTAAAGCCCGCCTTCCACCCGCCTTCCACCGCCCTCCACCCGCCTTCCACCCGCCTTCCACCCGCCTTCCACCC
>NC_137680.1:556712-584212 GCF_963989245.1 Nansenia antarctica | reverse complement strand
AATGAGGTTGCTGATTTTTTTTAGTTTTGGACAAAGGGTCCAAGTAGGCATGCAGGGGTCAACCTCACATGACCCCTCTCTTTCAAGCGGGCCCCTCTTCCCCCTCCACCCCCACACTTATCTGAAGGCCAAGGCACCGTGCATTCAGAGGTGGGGCCCCCTATACCTTCTCTCTCTTTTGTCCTGACACCCCACCCCCCCAAGGCCATGAGATATTGCCTCCCACCAGCTGTGTATCCTGCTTGATCAATATCCAATCACAACCTGCTCCCCAAAGGAGCCATCCTCCTGATTGGTTGTTGGGGTTTAATGTGGACAGCGACATCTGTTGTCAGAGATGATATATGCCGCTTAGCTGACGTTTTTATCCGAAGCGATTTCCATTGCAGTGAGCGAGTGCATGAACGTTTCAGTATATATGGCCCCCGGCGGGAATCGAACCCACGACCTAAGCATTGCCAGTGGCGTGCTCTACCAACGGGACCAGAGAGTGTCGTGGTCAGCTTTGTGAGTGTGATCATAACCCGCTGTGTTTCTGTGTCGCCCCCTGCAGGGAGGTGGTGGAATACATGGTGCAACATTTTAAGCCCCAGCTCTTTGGGGACAGGAAACCAGTTTACGACGGCAAGAAGAACATCTATACGCTGCTAGCACTTCCTATTGGAAATGAGAAGGTAGGTTATTTCTATAAGACAAGGTGTGTGTGTGTGCGTATGTCTTTGACTGTGACTGTGAGTGTGAGTGTGAGTGTGAGTGTGAGTGTGAGTGTGAGTGTGCGCGTGTGAGACTCAAAACTGCATACTCATGCTCTCCTCCTTGTTGTTACGGTCCTCTCCCCCCTCTCCCTCCCTCTCTGTGTGCAGGTGGACTTCGAGGTGACCATCCCCGGGGAAGGGAAAGACCGCATCTTCAAGGTGTCCATCCGCTACCTGGCCATCGTGTCATGGCGTCTGCTACAGGAGACTCTGGTCAGCGGCCGTCTGCAGGTGCCCCTGGACTCTGTCCAAGCTCTGGACGTGGCCATGAGACACCTGGCCTCCATGAGGTCGGTACACAGCGGAATAATAACAATAATAATAATAATAATAATAATAATAACAATAATAATAACAACAGATAACATGACACATAGAACACAGAGTTAACAACAGATAACATGAGCACATAGAACACAGAGTTAACAACAGATAACATGAGACACAGAACACAGAGTTAACAACAGATAACATGAACACATAGAACACAGAGTTAACAACAGATAACATGAGACACATAGAACACAGAGTTAACAACAGATAACATGAGACATAGAACACAGCGTTAACAACAGATAACATGAGACACATAGAACACAGAGTTAACAACAGATAGCATGACACATAGAACACAGAGTTAACAACAGATAACATGACACATAGAACACAGAGTTAACAACAGATAACATGACACATAGAACACAGAGTTAACGAACGAGATGGTTAGGGGTAGGGGAGGTTGTAACACAAGCGTACACAAGCACACACACACACAGTCGACAGGACAAAATATGACTGTCGGAGTCTCGGCACAACCAGGAGAGGCAGTTACCCTGAATAAACGGGAAGGCACATTTCCCCCCCATTTTATTTATTTATTTGTTGGTGTTCTTGAAGAACCTCAAGATGTACTGTGCGTCGTTCTTTTCTGAAGTTAACAGTTAAGTTGACTGATCTCATGCTAAAGGAAGCAGGCTATACGAACCACGGTTGACAACTGAGAACTGTGTGAAACAAGAGCCCAGAATAACCACCAGTCACCTGAGTTGACCAGATCGTAGTCGCAGAGTCAGACTGTTGAAGAGATGAAAGAAGTGTTTCGCCTTGTTTTGTTTACTTCCCAAAACCTAATGGATGACACAGCCCTACTGGACAAACCTAATGGATGACACAGCCCTACCCAAACCTAATGGATGACACAGCCCTACCCAAACCTAATGGATGACACAGCCCTACTGGACAAACCTAATGGATGACACAGCTCTACTGGATGTTGAATCATTATGAGATCATGATGATGAGATCATGCTGTCTGAGGTTCCAGTTGAGTCATGCTTTTTCTTCTTTCTCCAACCAGGTACACTCCAGTGGGTCGGTCGTTCTTCTCTCCCCCTGAAGGGTACTACCACCCCCTGGGAGGGGGCAGGGAGGTGTGGTTCGGTTTCCACCAGTCTGTCCGCCCGGCCATGTGGAAGATGATGCTCAACATCGACGGTGAGTCACACTAGATACGCGCCTACGGGTACGATGACATAATCACACAATGTACCACGAGAGAACACCACGGGACGTCATCTAACGTCATTCTTTTAGGGTTAGGGTGGGTGAGAGAGAGAGAAGGGATGACATGCAGGATATGTCCACGGCCGGAATCGAACCGGGAACCCTGCGGTTACATGGTCAACGCTTAACCCGCTACGCCACCTAAGCACCCCTCTAACGTCGTTCCTTAACGAAAAATTCCATTCCAACCTGATCAATTATTGACCACCTGCCCTTTCTCACATTATCAATATGTCATTCAGAGCTTCTCCTCAAGGCACACTTGAGACGACGGTTCTCCCAACAGACTTTTAGTCTGCTTATATGATCGGAATATGATAGGAACATCAGTCAAAGATTATTGCTTGCGATGGTTTGACAGGGTGATATGTTGTCCTCTTGGAACTACAACCGGAAAAGAAAATGAATTCAGAATTCCTCAGGCCCCTAAACATAACACGAGCTACCATAAGATCTAGCTGTAGTGTTTATAGACATTTGCTTTGTAAGATTGGTAACTTGTTTGTATGTGTGTGTGTGTGTGTAGGTGGGCAAATCTATATGTATATATGTATGCAGACATGTTTGGGAGGGAGGGGTGGGTGGAGGGGAGGGAGAAAAACAGAAACTATTCATGCCTTTTTCAATGTACATGACATCTTCTATCAGGGCCGGTCCTAGGCATTTAGGTGCCCTAGGCGAGAGTATGATTTGATGCCCCCCCCCCTCCCCCCAAATTTTAGGCGCGCCACCACCACATTAAGCCACCAGTGCTGCCTCATCACCACCCACACATTCAACAGTAAACATATGGACAACAATGGTTTCAAGACAAAAATATTATTTTTTATAAATTAAAATTACAGAAATCAGAAAACAAGCTACAAAATTATTTAAATGTAAAATATTGCCTCCAGGCATTTGGCGCCCTAGACGACTGCCAAGTTCGCCTATGCCTAGGACCAGCCCTGTCTTCTATACTGGAATAAAAAATATAATATAAAAAAAAAGAAGACATTTGCTTTGGCCTTTATCATTCCACAGGCATAGCCATATTGATGTGTTTGAAGTGACAACATTGCTGCTCTCTATCTCCCTCTAGTGTCGGCCACGGCCTTCTACAAAGCCCAGCCCGTGATAGAGTTCATGTGCGAGGTTCTGGACATCCGCAACATCGACGAGCAGCCCAAGACCTTGACCGACTCTCAGAGAGTCCGCTTCACCAAGGAGATCAAAGGTGGGCCACTGAACAGTGAGTGAGTACCTTCCACACGCCATGCCGCCTCTCACCTCTGCCAAGAGTACACCCCCTCCTCATCCCTCCTCATCCCTCCACCCCCTCCTCCCTTCCCTCATTCCTGAAACACTGATTTCCTCCACGCCTCTTTCTTCAATCACTCAGTCCTAAAACGCTCACTCCTCCACCCACCCTCAGTCCTCTACCTCTCACTCCTCCACCCACCCTCAGTCCTAAAACGCTCACTCCTCCACCCACTCAGTCATGATCCACTCACCTCACATCTCTCACTCGACTTCCCCTCACCCTTCACTCCCTCTTTCCCTCCCCTTAATGCATCCCTCTCTCTCCCAGTGTTGTTGTCTATCCAGCGTGTCTCCGCTGATGTTGTTTTCACATATCGGTGCAGTTTTATTTTTGAGAACCAGAGCCACTTTGTGAAGTTGTATTTTGGAACATTTATCAGTGCTATTTTATTTTTCAGTTGAATTTGTTGCCCTTTTTTAATTTTCCTGAAATCCACAAGGGGGCGCTAGAGATATTAACAAGATTGCACAGCACAATTGTATCCAATTTTGGGGTGACCCCCCCTTCTTAACCTCCTACTCTCTCCACACCCCTCTGTCCCCATGGTGCCACTCCTGTGGGCTCTTATATGGTGTGTGTGTGTGTTTGTGCCCTGCTGTCGGTGGGCGTTGCCAGGCCTCAAGGTGGAGGTGACCCACTGCGGCCAGATGAAGAGGAAGTACAGAGTGTGCAACGTCACACGCCGACCCGCCAGCCACCAGACGTGAGTGTCAAAGGTCATCCGATGTGGAAAAGAGGATTGATGCTGATATGTCTATGTATATATATGATATGTCTGGGGTTTACAGTGTCTTTACGCAGTCCCTGCGTGAGTAATTGGACAGTGAAGCAAAACTATTTTTCTTTTGGACTCTATTCTCCAAAAGTTTGGATTGAAATCAAACAATTACTATTAGGTAGAGATTGTCAGCTTTTATTTGATAGCATCTGTGTACATATTGGTTTGTATGTATTTGTGTACATATTGGTTTGTATGTATTTGTGTACATATTGGTTTCACCATTCAGAAGTAACAGCACCTTCAATCCATAGTCCCCCAATTTTAGGGTGCCCAAAAGCTTGACAACTGGCTTGACTGGTGTGTTCCATCGCATAATTTATGCAGGTATAAACTAGGGATGGACGGTTTTTCGGTTAAACCGAAAACCGGGGTTTATAAAAATAGAAACGTTTTTTTATCAAAACCGTCTGAAACCGTTTTTTATTTTTTATTTTTTTTTAAGAATAAAATAGAATAAGAATAAAACTGGAACATGTCACATGTTTGTCGTGTGTGAAAATAACAATGATACAGTCTGAATCTGCCGCGCAATGAGTGAGAGGTTTGGTCAGTTGTGAAGAATAATTGAGGATTAATATCTAATTGGGATTATATTTAAGGGTAACGAATCACTCTATGGGAAAGATAGTTGCCTTCAGTTATTGGTAGATAGGAAAGTTTTTTTACAATTACTCGCTTACATTTAATAAGATCATTTTCGCTGCTCTCTGTAAAGCGCACCACACTTTTGTGAGAAATGCGCTATAGAAATAAAATGTGATTTGATTTGATATCAATCAATCAATCAAACTTTATTTATGTTCTATAGCACAAATCATGCATTGAATGTAACTCCAAGTGCAGTATTTACTAAACCACAATATAATAAAACAAGAGCTATACGGATCAAGAGTGTTTGTGCACAGCGCCACTGTGTGTGAAGGCGCTACTGAAAGTGATGACAGAACGCATGTCTCAGAAGATACGCGGTCACTTAGTGACGCAAAGGTAGTTCTGTATTTATCTCTATCTGTATTAGTACATTTATTTTGAAAGCTCTATTTTGACAGCTCTACCATGGGCACTTTTATTTTGATGGGGCATTCTTTGTTGATTGACTTACGACAGTTCAGGACGAGTCAGTCTCGCGGCATGTGGTTTTTATGAAAAGCTTTAAGTATGTTCACTGCATAATTCTAAGTCTAATATTTCAGTGATTATTGAGCAGTATTCAAATATTTAAATACATTGAGCAGCAGCTGAAACTTTGTCTAAGAACCAAGATATTGAGAAAGCAGTTCATTCAATGAAGACGCTGTGTTGCGACTGTGCTTACGGTGTTTTAATGGTGTTTGACATGAGTGTATTGTAGCAGTAGGGCTCAATTATTTGAAATTGGCGCTCCTTTTTTTTTTTTATTTTTTTTTTTTACTTTAACTTTTTTTTTTTTTTTTTTTTTTTCGGTTAACCGGAAAACCCCGGTTTTACTCTCTGACGGTTTTTCGGTTTCAATAATTGGAAACCGTCCATCCCTAGTATAAACGCTGTCAATGTCTAGTATTGATTGTAAGTTCTGGAGTTTGCTATTGGAGTCATTATTAGGCTGAATATTCAGAAGGAAATCAGTAACGTAGGCCCAAACTACGGAGGCTTCACTGCAAGATGCCACTAAACCACTAATAATGACCACTAATTATCCTCAAAAGGGATGGTGACAGTTTGCTAAAAAAAAAAAAGCCTGCAGAGGCCCTGACTGTAGACAGATAAGATAAGTATAGTATAAGTATTATCATGTACCACAGAGTGATTGGACAGATCAGTATGATCATGTACCAGAGTGATTGGACAGATCAGTATTATCATGTACCACAGTGATTGGACAGATCAGTATTATCATGTACCACAGTGATTGGACAGATCAGTATTATCATGTACCACAGAGTGATTGGACAGATCAGTATTATCATGTACCACAGAGTGATTGGACAGATCAGTATTATCATGTACCACAGTGATTGGACAGATCAGTATGATCATGTACCACAGTGATTGGACAGATCAGTATTATCACTAGCTTCCACTGGAACTCACTAACTTGTGTTAATGGATGATGGTAACCATGGCAACTGTTGACGGCAGAAACATCTTGTCTGCTCGAGTGCAAGAAAATGCCTCCAAATGAATTGGACGGTGCTTCATTTTACAGTAAGACAACAACCCCAAACATACTGCCTAGCATAGTGTGCTGCCATAACAACTAGGACGTGTTTCAGAGCCAAAAAGTGGGACGGGATTGACTGGCCAAGTCAATATTCAGATTTAAATCTAACTGAACATGGATTTAAATTCCCGGATGATAAGATTTTAGACAGAAATACCTCAAAACAAACAACAACTCCAGATGGCTGCAGTACCGGCCTGGCAGAGCGTCACCAGAGAAGACACACAGCGTCTGGTGGGGTCACAGACTTCAGGCAGTTATCGCATCATGCAAAGGATTGTTGACCAAATACCAAACATGTGTGCTTATTTTGGACTTATGTACAAAAACATCATAAAATAAAAGCTACTTGAACCTCATAGTAAGTGAACAATAAAAAAAAAAAAAAAAAAGCTTCACATCACATTACTGCACTGTATATGGATTTTCAATTTAGGGGGGTACTTCTACAAAGTGAGTTAGCCCAGGTACATGTTTGTCACACATACACCCATGTTGTCCAGGTATAATAACACCTGTACTGTTCCCTAGGTTAGGGTTAGGGATGTGGTCCAGGTATAATAACACCTGTTATAACACCTGTCCTGTTCCCTAGGTTTCCCCTCCAGCTGGAGAGTGGGCAGACAGTAGAATGCACGGTGGCCCAGTACTTCAAACAGAAGTACAACCTGCAGCTGAAGTACCCCCACCTGCCCTGCCTGCAGGTGGGACAGGAGCAGAAGCACACCTACCTGCCCCTGGAGGTGAGAGTTATGGAACAGTTTGTCTTCCTGGAGTGAACACATTCAGTTGGGTTGGTGTGTGTGTTTGTGTGTTGTGCTGTGGAAGCAAATCGCTGCTGCTAACCTCCAGATGCCGGCGTTGTCTCCCTGCAGGTGTGAGAGATCACGATGACGTAATGATGTGTCTCTGTCTCCCTGCAGGTGTGTAACATTGTAGCAGGGCAGCGCTGCATCAAGAAGCTGACAGATAATCAGACCTCCACCATG
This sequence comes from Nansenia antarctica, assembly GCF_963989245.1. NCBI lineage: Eukaryota > Metazoa > Chordata > Actinopteri > Argentiniformes > Microstomatidae > Nansenia > Nansenia antarctica. The sequence goes on along the minus strand of NC_137680.1, from coordinate 576,621 downwards.
ATCAAAGCTACGGCTCGCTCTGCACCTGACAGGCAGGAGGAGATCAGCCGACTGGTCAGTTAAGGGCGGGGGGGGGGGTCTAGTGGCTGGAGGATGCACTGCAAAACTGAGCCTCAATAGGAAGACATCAGCGTCTTGAAAGAAAAAGATAAACCATATTTAACACAGTCTTTGTGCCTGCTGCCCTTGTCTGTCCACAGATGAAGAACGCCAACTTCAACCTGGACCCGTACATCCAGGAGTTTGGGATCAAGGTGAAGGATGAGATGGCCGAGGTGACGGGGAGGGTGCTGCCTGCGCCCATCCTGCAGTACGGAGGAAGGGTAAGAGAGGGCAGCTTTCTGTTTCTCTATAAACCTTAGGGTTAGGGTTACGGAGGAAGGGTAAGAGAGGGCAGCTTTCTGTTCCTCTATGAACCTTTGACTGGTGACGATACGAGAGAGCAAGCTGTGTAAATCAGAAATATCACCTCTCAATGTTGTGTATTTGATATACAAAGTTATGTTCAAAGTTATGTTCTAATAGTTTTTTTCTCTCCATTTCCCCCCCCCACAGAACCGTGCCATCGCCACGCCTAACCAGGGCGTCTGGGACATGAGAGGGAAGCAGTTCTACAACGGCATCGAGATCAAGGTGTGGGCGATCGCCTGCTTCGCCCCCCAGAAACAATGCAGAGAAGAGGTGCTAAAGTAAGTGTCCTAGTCGTAGGTGCTAAAGTAAGTGCCCTGGTCGTGCCCTGGTCGTGCCCTGGTCGTGCCCTGGTCGTGCCCTGGTCGTGGGGCTTTGGGGAGGGGATGCGTGTCCTGGGTGGATACATGTCTTGTCTTATACAGGGTTCCCGCGCTGGTCTTAAAAAGCCTTTAAGTCTAAAATCCAGCAATCCGATTCATCAGGCCTAAAAAGGCCCCAGGTTCCAGTTATTAGGTCTAAAAAATTAGGTGCTAGGTCTAAAAAGTTAGATTAGCTTGTCCTGCAAGGTAGTCAGTCCGACCACGTCTATCTACGTGGAAATTACTCAAGCTGGAACCAAAAAATGCCAATTGGCTGCCCCCGGGAGAAATGATTGGCGAACAAAGTCATTTGGTGTCACAAATAGGTCTAAAATTATATTCAAAGAGGTCTTTAAAAAGTCTAAAAAGGTCTTAGATGTGACTTGTTGAAACTTGTAGGAACCCTGTTTATACGGTGTCAACGTCTTTACAACAGGTGAATGTTATTTTACTAACTTCACCTCTATTCTCTCTCTATTCTCTCTATTTCTCTCTCTATTCTCTCTCTATTCTCTCTCTTCTCTTTAGGAACTTCACAGACCAGCTGCGTAAGATCTCCAAGGATGCTGGGATGCCCATCCAGGGCCAGCCGTGTTTCTGTAAGTACGCCCAGGGAGCAGACAGCGTGGAGCCCATGTTCAGACACCTGAAGAACACCTACTCTGGCCTGCAGCTCATCATCGTCATCCTGCCTGGCAAGACCCCCGTATATGGTAAGACCCCCGTATATGGTAAGACCCCCGTCTATGGTAAGACCCCCGTCTATGGTGCGATTGTTATGAAATTGTCTGTACAACCTACCATTATTAGCATAACATGCTTGGTATAGTACTTGGTATCAGTTGCTGTAAGGTCGTTGTATAGTATGTTAGTATGGTACAGTATTTATAATCCAGCTTCAGTGCAGTAACTGTTATATTATATATATATATATATATATGTTACGGTACATGTGGGGAAACGGTTTATGTCGGCATTTCCCGGGACATGCCAGTATAAACCGCTGACTTGGTACATGCCAGCATGTCCCGGGAAATGCCGACATAAACCGTTTTCCCACATGTACCGTAACATATATATATGTCTTTCGTTTAAGAATATGACGTACCTGACTGTTGTACCTAACCCTAACCTGACTGTTGTACCTAACCCTAACCTGACTGTTGTACCTAACCCTAACCTGACTGTTGTACCTAACCCTAACCTGACTGTTGTACCTAACCCTAACCTGACTGTTGTACCTAACCCTAACCTGACTGTTGTACCTAACCCTAACCTGACTGTTGTACCTAACCCTAACCTGACTGTTGTACCTAACCCTAACCTGACTGTTGTACCTAACCCTAACCTGACTGTTGTACCTAACCCTAACCTGACTGTTGTACCTAACCCTAACCTGACTGTTGTACCTAACCCTAACCTGACTGTTGTCTGTCCTGGTCCCTCTAGCGGAGGTGAAGCGTGTAGGAGACACTCTCCTAGGAATGGCCACTCAGTGTGTCCAGGTGAAGAACGTGGTGAAGACGTCCCCCCAGACCCTCTCCAACCTCTGCCTCAAGATCAACGTCAAGCTGGGCGGCATCAACAACATCCTGGTGCCTCACCAGCGCTCAGCCGTGTTCCAGCAGCCGGTCATCTTCCTGGGGGCAGACGTGACACACCCCCCTGCTGGAGATGGGAAGAAACCCTCCATTACCGCCGTAAGACCGCCTCAAACACTCATTAAGAACAATGATATGTGTTGGTTAAGGGAGATGGAAACATTGATTTCGAGTCTGAAGGAAAAACAGCGTTACACGCTAGTTTATTGTTAACTGCCGTAAGGTGTCCAGCTTTTTGTTTAAGTGTACAACTGTGGTTTGGTTGAGTGATTCACCAAGTGGATTTGGATCAATATTAGCAATTACACCACTGAGATCTTCAGTCTGTGATGGCTTGGGATTTGTTAGCACCTCGTATTTCTGCCTTGAAAGATTCCAATTACAACAGAGGTAGGACTGAAGGTTTATTCGATATAGGGGAGGGGAAAGAGAGAGAGGGAGAGATGAGGAGAAGAGGAAGGGATGGGATGGGAAGGAAGAGAATGTCTCAGCGGTGACTCAGAGGCCAGGAGGACGTGACGTCACTCAACCCCGCCAGCCCACAACCTGGGCCTGGCTGTGATTGGCTGTGTGGTTGCCAAGCGATAATGACAGATGGCTGAGTCACCCAGGGAGACGGGGAGAGGAGGGATGGCTGTGTCTGTGAATATGCTGTTTGTGTAGAGATATGGTCAGAGAGATTGACATTTCTTCTCACAGCAATAACGTTCTGGGCTACATGGGTACCGTTTAGGTGCTGACGACGTCCAGCTTCCCTGTTGGCCTCTAGAGGGTGCTAATGCTCCTCTCCAATTACAACATTAGAAATGGATGAATCTGACAAGTTGATAATAATAATAATAATACATTAGACTTATATAGCGCTTCTCTAGACACTCAAAGACGCTTTGCAAACTGAAAAGATCGAGTGGTAATAATAATAAAAAGAAACAAAAAATAAATAAACGAAAGTATAGGGATCTAATTAATATGGGGTCTAAATAATAATGATGAGCAAGGCGTCATGGAGGTGGTGTAGTATAGTAAAGTTAAGTACTGAGGTGGTGTAGTATAGTAAAGTTAAGTGTGGAGGTGGTGTAGTATAGTAAAGTTAAGTACTGAGGTGGTGTAGTATAGTAAAGTTAAGTACTGAGGTGGTGTAGTATAGTAAAGTTAAGTGCTGAGGTGGTGTAGTATAGTAAAGTTAAGTGCTGAGGTGGTGTAGTATAGTAAAGTTAAGTACTGAGGTGGTGTAGTATAGTAAAGTTAAGTGCTGAGGTGGTGTAGTATAGTAAAGTTAAGTACTGAGGTGGTGTAGTATAGTAAAGTTAAGTGCTGAGGTGGTGTAGTATAGTAAAGTTAAGTGCTGAGGTGGTGTAGTATAGTAAAGTTAAGTATGGAGGTGGTGTAGTATAGTAAAGTTAAGTACTGAGGTGGTGTAGTATAGTAAAGTTAAGTACTGAGGTGGTGTAGTATAGTAAAGTTAAGTGTGGAGGTGGTGTAGTATAGTAAAGTTAAGTACTGAGGTGGTGTAGTATAGTAAAGTTAAGTATGGAGGTGGTGTAGTATAGTAAAGTTAAGTGCTGAGGTGGTGTAGTATAGTAAAGTTAAGTACTGAGGTGGTGTAGTATAGTAAAGTTAAGTGCTGAGGTGGTGTAGTATAGTAAAGTTAAGTGTGGAGGTGGTGTAGTATAGTAAAGTTAAGTACTGAGGTGGTGTAGTATAGTAAAGTTAAGTATGGAGGTGGTGTAGTATAGTAAAGTTAAGTACTGAGGTGGTGTAGTATAGTAAAGTTAAGTACTGAGGTGGTGTAGTATAGTAAAGTTAAGTATGGAGGTGGTGTAGTATAGTAAAGTTAAGTATGGAGGTGGTGTAGTATAGTAAAGTTAAGTACTGAGGTGGTGTAGTATAGTAAAGTTAAGTACTGAGGTGGTGTAGTATAGTAAAGTTAAGTGCTGAGGTGGTGTAGTATAGTAAAGTTAAGTACTGAGGTGGTGTAGTATAGTAAAGTTAAGTACTGAGGTGGTGTAGTATAGTAAAGTTAAGTATGGAGGTGGTGTAGTATAGTAAAGTTAAGTATGGAGGTGGTGTAGTATAGTAAAGTTAAGTGCTGAGGTGGTGTAGTATAGTAAAGTTAAGTATGGAGGTGGTGTAGTATAGTAAAGTTAAGTACTGAGGTGGTGTAGTATAGTAAAGTTAAGTGTGGAGGTGGTGTAGTATAGTAAAGTTAAGTATGGAGGTGGTGTAGTATAGTAAAGTTAAGTACTGAGGTGGTGTAGTATAGTAAAGTTAAGTGTGGAGGTGGTGTAGTATAGTAAAGTTAAGTGTGGAGGTGGTGTAGTATAGTAAAGTTAAGTACTGAGGTGGTGTAGTATAGTAAAGTTAAGTATGGAGGTGGTGTAGTATAGTAAAGTTAAGTACTGAGGTGGTGTAGTATAGTAAAGTTAAGTATGGAGGTGGTGTAGTATAGTAAAGTTAAGTACTGAGGTGGTGTAGTATAGTAAAGTTAAGTACTGAGGTGGTGTAGTATAGTAAAGTTAAGTACTGAGGTGGTGTAGTATAGTAAAGTTAAGTATGGAGGTGGTGTAGTATAGTAAAGTTAAGTACTGAGGTGGTGTAGTATAGTAAAGTTAAGTACTGAGGTGGTGTAGTATAGTAAAGTTAAGTACTGAGGTGGTGTAGTATAGTAAAGTTAAGTACTGAGGTGGTGTAGTATAGTAAAGTTAAGTACTGAGGTGGTGTAGTATAGTAAAGTTAAGTACTGAGGTGGTGTAGTATAGTAAAGTTAAGTATGGAGGTGGTGTAGTATAGTAAAGTTAAGTATGGAGGTGGTGTAGTATAGTAAAGTTAAGTACTGAGGTGGTGTAGTATAGTAAAGTTAAGTATGGAGGTGGTGTAGTATAGTAAAGTTAAGTATGGAGGTGGTGTAGTATAGTAAAGTTAAGTACTGAGGTGGTGTAGTATAGTAAAGTTAAGTATGGAGGTGGTGTAGTATAGTAAAGTTAAGTATGGAGGTGGTGTAGTATAGTAAAGTTAAGTGTGGAGGTGGTGTAGTATAGTAAAGTTAAGTATGGAGGTGGTGTAGTATAGTAAAGTTAAGTACTGAGGTGGTGTAGTATAGTAAAGTTAAGTACTGAGGTGGTGTAGTATAGTAAAGTTAAGTACTGAGGTGGTGTAGTATAGTAAAGTTAAGTACTGAGGTGGTGTAGTATAGTAAAGTTAAGTACTGAGGTGGTGTAGTATAGTAAAGTTAAGTATGGAGGTGGTGTAGTATAGTAAAGTTAAGTACTGAGGTGGTGTAGTATAGTAAAGTTAAGTATGGAGGTGGTGTAGTATAGTAAAGTTAAGTATGGAGGTGGTGTAGTATAGTAAAGTTAAGTACTGAGGTGGTGTAGTATAGTAAAGTTAAGTATGGAGGTGGTGTAGTATAGTAAAGTTAAGTACTGAGGTGGTGTAGTATAGTAAAGTTAAGTACTGAGGTGGTGTAGTATAGTAAAGTTAAGTATGGAGGTGGTGTAGTATAGTAAAGTTAAGTACTGAGGTGGTGTAGTATAGTAAAGTTAAGTATGGAGGTGGTGTAGTATAGTAAAGTTAAGTACTGAGGTGGTGTAGTATAGTAAAGTTAAGTACTGAGGTGGTGTAGTATAGTAAAGTTAAGTACTGAGGTGGTGTAGTATAGTAAAGTTAAGTACTGAGGTGGTGTAGTATAGTAAAGTTAAGTATGGAGGTGGTGTAGTATAGTAAAGTTAAGTACTGAGGTGGTGTAGTATAGTAAAGTTAAGTACTGAGGTGGTGTAGTATAGTAAAGTTAAGTGTTGAGGTGTTGATGCCTTGTCGCCCTTTTTCAAATGGTCTTTCTCTCTGACGTGTTTTGGTATTCAGGCTGTCGCTGGGCCTGATTTCTGAAGTCATACATTGACCTACAGTATATAGCCTATTGGCTTATTGGCTAGTCTCCTCAACTCTCTCTGTCTCTCCCTCTCTCCCGTCCCTCCATCCACCTCTCTCTCTCTCTCTCTCTCTCTATCTCTCTCTCGTCCCTCCATCCACCTCTCTCTCCAGGTGGTAGGCAGTATGGACGCCCACCCCAGTCGCTACTGCGCCACGGTCCGGGTCCAGAGGCCCAGACAGGAGATCATCGAGGACCTCTCCTACATGGTGAAGGAGCTGCTGATCCAGTTCTACAAGTCCACCCGCTTCAAACCCACCAGGATCATCTTCTACAGGGACGGGGTGCCGGAGGGCCAGCTGCCACAGGTACGTCTCACCTGGGACAGATAAGAGGGAAACATAACAACTGTTTACTGATCAGTTACACTGAACCGGTTAGCCAATGTCAAGGCACAATGTTCAACACAGAGATGTTTTTGTTGTGTTTTTCATGTTTGTTTGTTGTTTCCGTAGATCCTCCACTATGATCATGTTTGTTTGTTTGTTTGTAGATCCTCCACTACGAGCTGCTGGCCATCAGGGACGCGTGCATCAAGCTGGAGAAAGACTACCAGCCGGGCATCACCTACATCGTGGTCCAGAAGCGCCACCACACACGCCTCTTCTGTGCCGACAAGTCAGAGAGGGTGAGTTGACTTCACACAGTCAGAGCAACTCCAGATTTACCTCCTGAGCTTTCATCCAATGAGTACAGGATTCTCATCTCCCCCGTGGTAACCATGGTAACTCCCTTGAAGGTTTAGCCGCAGTCTGTGTTCCCTTAGGGTTAGGGTTAAACTTGTGTGTTAAACTTGTGTCCCTTTGTGCAATGTTTCTGTAGATCGGGAAGAGCGGGAACATTCCTGCAGGGACCACAGTGGACACCAGCATCACACATCCTTTTGAGTTTGACTTCTACCTGTGCAGCCACGCGGGGATACAGGTATGTACTGTATATATGTACTGTATATACTGTATGTATATGTATACAGGTATGAGACAGCTGCTGGTGAAACCAGGAACAAGGCGCCAACCGACGGACCGTTTAGACTTTTATTCAGAAAAATTTAAATAAATGTCCACATTGTTGAAAATCAATGACACACTCGCTAGTCAAGCCAAAACACTGCAATGCAAACGATTCGGTGAGTAATCCCCACTACTACCTAGTTAGTGTAGAGTAGTGGGGATTACTCACCCAATCCATGGCATTGCAATGTTTTGGCTTGACTTTTGAATGTTGACTAGCAAACATTTTGATAAAAAAAAAAAAAAACATTCTTACATAATAGGATTTATATTATATTGAGATCATTTTGAATCCCGACGGGCATTCACAGAGCTCAAGCAGAATGTTGTTTTTGAGCGAGTAAAGCGGTTGCTAGGTGTTCAGATTGGTTGTCAGCGGCGCTGCCTCAGCAGTGTTGTCACGGTAACCCTCCCTCTCAGTGTTGTCACGGTAACCCTCCCTCTCGGTGTTGTCAAGGTAACCCTCCCTCTCAGTGTTGTCACGGTAACCCTCCCTCTCAGTGTTGTCACGGTAACCCTCCCTCTCAGTGTTGTCACGGTAACCCTCCCTCTCGGCGTTGTCACGGTAACCCTCCCTCTCGGCGTTGTCACGGTAACCCTCCCTCTCGGCGTTGTCACGGTAACCCTCCCTCTCGGCGTTGTCACGGTAACCCTCCCTCTCAGCGTTGTCACGGTAACCCTCCCTCCCTCTCTCCTGTCTGTCTGTCTCCAGGGCACCAGTCGGCCTTCTCACTACTACGTCCTTTGGGACGACAATCGTTTCACCGCCGACGAGCTTCAGATCCTCACCTACCAGCTGTGCCACACCTACGTGCGCTGCACCCGCTCCGTCTCCATCCCTGCGCCAGCCTACTACGCCCGCCTGGTGGCCTTCCGCGCCCGCTACCATCTGGTGGACAAGGAGCATGACAGGTGAGACTGTGTTTCTGTTTTTTTAGATGGTTTTATATAAGTACAGTTTTTGTCTTATTCCATTAGTTTTGTGTGCAAGATGGAACATGAGAATGACCCCTGACCCCTGTGTGTGTGTCTTGTTTCCCTCTAGTGGGGAGGGCAGCCACGTGTCTGGTCAGAGCAACGGTCGGGACCCCCAGGCTCTGGCCAAGGCCGTGCAGATTCACCACGACACCCTGAGGACCATGTACTTCGCCTGAGCACCACCACCCCCCCAAACCACCACCACCTCCACCTCCACCCCCCCGAGTGGCCAGGGAGCCCACTGGAAGTCTCCCACCTCACCCCCCTCCTCACCCCCCTCCCAACGACTACCCTCACACTTACTTTAAATGTTCTTTCATGTTTAATTTTTAAAAAGTGGGTATTATTATTGTATTGAATGCTACCTTCACACTCCTATGTATGTAAGTATGCAATACGGAGGGGAGAACATGGGCAGTAGCCCGAGAACTGTTGACTGCCACCACAATGCTGCCTCTCTACCCGTCCTGCGGTGGACGCCAGTGTCCCAACACCCCCTAGTGTGGGAGGGGGCCACCGCGGACACACACACTTATCATTTTAACTTTATTGTCATGAACTCATTCTTATGTTTTTATATTTGTATTTTCTTTTAAAATAATGTTATTTTTTAAGATGGCCTTGAGGCATGGGAGGTGTATGGTACATTAGCACTTAGCGATAGCATGTAGACGCCAGCAGCCCTGCACCTATGAAGTGTTTCTCTGTAAGGCCCCTCTGGTCTTTGTTATGGTGGAGACAGACAGACAGAGAGACAGAGAGACAGACAGACAGACAGACAGAGAGACAGACAGAGAGACAGACAGACAGACAGACAGACAGAGACAGACAGACAGAGAGACAGACAGAGAGAGACAGAGAGAGAGAGAGACAGACAGACAGACAGACAGACAGAGAGACAGACAGACAGACAGACAGACAGAGAGAGACAGAGAGAGACAGAGAGAGAGAGAGAGAGAGAGAGCAGGTGTAGCATATCTTAGATACAGGTGAAATTCCTACCACACGCTTTGTGCAGGTTGGGGGTATCCCTACTTTAGATTTAGCCCGTAGAGAGATATGCAAACTTAGGAAGAATTATAGAGGGACCATAGCATTGAGTGTATGGAATACACTTGCACCCCCCCATGCACCTGAACCAGCATTATTATTAACCAGCCAAATGTGATGCCAACCAATGGAAAAGGGGCAGGAAGTAGGGCAGCACTTAACAGGAAGAGAATCTTTGTGTCAGTATGCCTTGTGCGTTGCGACAGGAATTATGAGGCACTTTTTCTTTAACCGATTGACATCAGATGTTACTGAAGAAGAGGGAGACTTGTCTATCCTGGGCCTTGACGCACTCCCACACACACACACACACACACACACACACACACACACACACACACACACACACAGTATTTTCACACCCTCAATCGCTAAGATTACTGAGCCAGGAGTAACAGAAGCAATACAAGGTCATCTTGTCTTTGTCAGTTCGTCAGCAGGCCAACCGAAGAGTCACTGGAGATCGCTCTGCGCCGTACAGCTGAACAGTGCTCCTCCCTCACCTCGTCGGTGACCTTGCTAGTTGCTGTGTTCATTCAACACATTCCAACGTGTGTCAATGGAGATGACGTGCACACTATGCTCTTGACACACCTACACCTACACGCACACTATGTATTTTGTACATAATTCATTCTCATTTGCAGACATTTGCAGACACCTACAACTCTTGCCAACACAAGCACACTCATGTCTCACCTCTTCCCTCCTACTAAGCATGTGGTGAGACTCCTCTACACAGGCACTTGCCCCCCTTACCACCCCCACCCCAAACCACATAGACTCTTACCCCCTTTTCTGCCACCAACCCCCCCCTTCCCCCTTCCCCCTTCTCTAACCTCACCTACCTGTGTCATTCTATGCCCCCCCCCCCCCCCCCCCCCCAGCCTGTGATATATGATCCCCATTGGTGCGCTGTGTGCATGGGCAACACAGATAGGGGCTTGTTGCACAGGTCAGGGGGTTACAACTTAATGCCCTGCCTTCACTTCTGGTCACCTTCTGACTTTACGAAATGCATGTAACAATTTTTATGACTGGATATTCTGAGCCACGTTATTTGGGCTTCCTAGAGATAGGTAGCTACTGCTCACACCTCTGCCTGACTGTGGGTTATCGCCTCAATTGTTTAACGGTTGAAGACTGCATTTTGTTTTTCCTGTATTATTGTGAGTAGTGTCAGAGTGTATCCTCAAGGGGGCACTGTGGGAATGTCTCCGACGATCCCATTTCGGTCTCAAATCGCCTCAGATCACGTCTGATTGGTAGAGTCCCTTTAAGCTGAAAGGGATCGACGATAGAGATTTGATGATATGCTGATTTATTATTATTATTTTTTTCAACTTGCGTAATCAAAATGCCTTTGTACACCATTTTACTGATCCCCTCGTGTCCAAGGTGATTTGTATATTTAACCTTTTAATGTATTTTGGCTCACCAGTAGCGGGGCCTTGCCAGTGGGGGTTTGTCCCCCTCCTCCCCCCCCCCCCCCCCCTCTCTCTCTCTGTGTTTAAAAAAAAAAAGTTCAGCTCGGGGGAATCCCAGCACCACTGATCCAGATGCAGTTCTACACTTACTGAAGCCACAAGCACCTTGCAAGGGGGGGGACAACACGGAGCTGCCCCTGGAGAAGCATCGTGAGGCGACAGGGGAGTCCGCTCCACCCAGGGGAGTCCGCTCCACCCAGGGGAGTCCGCTCCACCCAGGAGAGTCCGCTCCACCCAGAGTCCTGCTCCACCCAGGGGAGTCCGCTCCACCCAGGGGAGTCCGCTCCACCCAGGGGAGTCCGCTCCACCCAGCCTCACTGACTAAGCAATATGAAGCCACTGATCAAGAACAAGTCCTTGTCATCATAGCACTTCCCATTAGATTGAAAGATAAAGGACATGGAAGCAGCAGTGTATTCTGGTCTGTGTGTAACAGTATGGGACTCTGTTGGGGAGGGTTATTTTTTAAAGAAAAATAAATTTGTTTTTTATTACTTATTGGTCCATTTTCATTTTTTTGTGGGCAGGTAGACAGGTCAGAGAGGTGTCACACATACACACCTGCATACACACATACACACCTGCATACACACATACACACCTGCATACACACATACACACCTGCATACACACATACATACACACATACATACACACACACATACACACCTGCATACACACCTGCATACACACATACACACCTGCATACACACATACACACACACACCTGCATACACACACACATACACACATACACACACACACCTGCATACACACGGGTTCCTCTAGTCCAGAACAACTTGGAGGTGTGTACATCACATGAAGAACACTGATGTCAGAGAGAGATACTCCAGACCTCTCTAACGCTCAATGAATCACCATCACATCACCTGATCCTAACTGGATATGTCGACTTCAATTTTGTTAAACTGCGACACTTTAAATGAATGTGCAATAACACTATGTGCAATATGACAACCCTCGGGTACATAAGGTTCAGAGATGGGAAATGTTAGAATAGGTATAGCATAGCATAGAGTACAGCACAGTGTTTTATTTGTATAGTATAGTGGATAGTGTACATAGCCTTTATTTATGTAAACCAGCTCTTTTCCCTTCTTGTTTTTAGTTTTTTTTCCTAGCACCAGGGGAGCCCCCCCTCCCAAATGTCGTTGTTTGGTACCTGTACTATATCAATGACAATAAATACCATTCATTCATTCATTCATTCATTCAAAAGACGACCATTGACACCTTGCACAAGGAGGGCAAGACACAAAAGGTCATTGCTAAAGAGGCTGGCTGTTCACAGAGCTCTGTGTCCAAGCAAATTAATAGAGAGGCGAAGGGAAGGAAAAGATGTGGTAGAAAACAGTGTACAAGCAATAGGGATAACCGCACCCTGGAGAGGATCGTGAAACAAAGCCGATTCAAAAATGTGGGGGAGATTCACAAAGAGTGGACTGCAGCTGGAGTCAGTGCTTCAAGAACCACCACACACAGACGTATGCAAGACATGGGTTTCAGCTGTCGCATTCCTTGTGTCAAGCCACTCTTGAACAAGAGACAGCGTCAGAAGCGTCTCGCCTGGGCTAAAGACAAAAAGGACTGGACTGCTGCTGAGTGGTCCAAAGTTATGTTCTCTGGTGAAAGTAAATGTTGTATTTCCTTTGGAAATCAAGGTCCCAGAGTCTGGAGGAAGAGAGGAGAGGCACAGAATCCACGTTGCTTGAAGTCCAGTGTAAAGTTTCCACCGTCAGTGATGGTTTGGGGTGCCATGTCATCTGCTGGTGTTGGTCCACTGTGTTTTCTGAGGTCCAGGGTCAACGCAGCCGTCTACCAGGAAGTTTTAGAGCACTTCATGCTTCCTGCTGCAGACCAACTTTATGGAGATGCAGATTTCATTTTCCAACAGGACTTGGCACCTGCACACAGTGCCAAAGCTACCAGTACCTGGTTTAAGGACCATGGTATCCCTGTTCTTAATTGGCCAGCAAACTCGCCTGACCTTAGCCCCATATATGGGGTATTGTGAAGAGGAAGATGCGATGCGCCAGACCCAACAATGCAGAAGAGCTGAAGGCCACTATCAGAGCAACCTGGGCTCTCATAACACCTGAGCAGTGCCACAGACTGATGGACTCCATGCCACGCCGCATTGCTGCAGTAATTCAGGCATAAGGAGCCCCAACTAAGTATTGAGTGCTGTACATGCTTATACTTTCCATGTTCATACTTTTCAGTTGGCCAACATCTAAAAAAAAACTGTTTTGTATTGGTCTTAAGCAATATTCTAATTTTCTGAGATACTGAATTTGGGGTTTTCATTAGTTGTCAGTAATAATCATCAAAATTAAAAGCAATAAACACTTGAAATATATCAGTCTGTGTGGAATGAATGTATACATTATACAAGTTTCACTTTTTGAATGGAATTACTGAAATAAATCAGCTTTTTGATGATATTCTAATTATATGACCAGCACCTGGCTGTATACAGTTATATTCACTCTCTCTCTCGCGTCGGGAGGAGGGCTACCCTGGCGGAGAGGAGGGGGGCTATCCTGGCACTGACGCATGGCGTTTTCCTACGAGGGAGGAGAGGAGAGGAGAGGAGAGGAGAGAGAGAGCCCACCTCTTCCTGTCGGTGTCAGAGACGCAACAACTTCACCATATTTAGCTGCTCGGCGCCCCGCAGAGCTGCTCACTGTCAACCGGAACATCTTGGGGCTGGATCGCCGAACACATCCCGGGGTTTGACAGCCTCGGAACAGCAGCAACAGGCCGCGGAGAGACAAGAGACTGAGAGAGAGAGAGACTGACATCTGGGAACAGAGCAGCTGACAACCTCCAGACAGACTTGGAGCGATAAACTTGTAGCCCGTCAAGCCCGTTCGGATGAGGAATCCAGAACTATTGCAGCAAAGCTGAACTGAAACTGGCGACATTATCATCGCATCCAAACCTCCTCGGCTTTATTATGGGGACGTGAAGCTTAAGACAGATCAGATCTGTCAACGGGCGGTTTTATTCTACAAGTTCAACAGAACCCAATAATGCATCTGCTGCTGTTATGATCTCTTCTGGACAGACAGGACCGTTAGCTCAGATAGCCATGTTTGTTGTTCCGACCCACTGGCTCTAGTCTGGTTGGCCAGCAGGCAGAGACAGAGAGACCTGGTCTGATACCTGGACCGTGTGGAGGGACGTCAGTGGTGATCCGTGTGGAGGGCTGGAGACACCTGGACACCTGGGGGGAGACCCACCGGGCAGAGACCTGACTGATACCTGGGGAGGGTCTGGATCTGGACTGATACCTGGGGGAGACCTCTCTAACCTGGTCTGATACGTGGACACCTGGAGGGCTGCAGACCCGGGCACCGGGGGAGACCCACCGGGCAGAGACCTCATGAATGGACATCGGAACCAGCCCAGCCTGTCCTACTACAGGTACATATCAGAACCAGTCACTCTGCTTTTAACAATGTTGCAGCTTCGGCTTGTCAACTCTGATATTTCAACACAAGCATGAAGTAAAACATATAAAATATAACATATTATTATTATTATTATTATTTTTAAAGGTGTAGCCTACTTTTGATGACTGATAATAATGTTATAAAATATAAACTATTGACTGATAATAATGTTTCTACATTATCGGTCCTTATTAGTCACACTAGACTAGAGGAACCTGATAACCAGCTGTGGAAACGTCATTCGGCGTCATTCGGCGTGCGTGTTCCGGGCAGTCAGGGGTTAACACCAACAAGGGTGTGTTCGTAAAATCGCTCTGGAAATCTGATCAGCACTCATGGAATTCCTCTGGTCCAATCAAATGTCTTGGTCCCTTGATGACGTTGAACCCAGTGTGCGATCTCGGCGCTCTCAGAGCGAATTTACGAACGCAGCCCAAATGTTCCAGGTGTGTTTGACAGCAGCTACCGTTAGACCAGGTGCTGTTTGTTTAACTGGAGTGAGTCAGAGTTGAAACTGTCATTTCATTTCTATCCATCTGTCTCCATACCATGTGGGACCCGTTGTCTTTCAGAAGAAGTGTTGCAAACCTTATGAATGAATGAATGAATGAATGAATGAATGAATGAATGGTCTTTATTGTCATTGATATAGTACAGGTACCAAACAACGACATTTGGGAGGGGGGGCTCCCCTGGTGCTAGGAAAGAAAAAAGAAAAAAGAAGGGAAAAGAGCTGGTTTACATAAATAAAGGCTATGTACACTATCCACTATACTATACTATACAAATAAAACACTGTGCTGTACTCTATGCTATGCTATACCTATTCTAACATTTCCTATCTCTGAACCTTATGTACACAAGGGTTGTCATATTGCACATAGTGTTATTGCACATTCATTTAAAGTGTCGCAGTTTGCAGGTTTGAAATGTTCACAGTTGTGTTTCAATATTATACTGATGTCATTTTCATAGTTATGACTCCTCTCCCTGAAGACCGTCGTGTATTAGTCATAGAAAAGCCCACATGACAACTTCTGTCGCCTTGAACAAGCCCACAAATCCTAAATTTCGTTGTTTGGTACCTGTACTGTAGCAATGACAATAAAGTCCATTCATTCATTCATTCACAAGGAGCCGTCCCGTTTCTGAGCCCCTAATGTCGGCCCAGCCTCAGCCTGACTGGGCGTTTCACAGCGACAGTTAAACAGTGTAATGTTTGCTTTGTCTCGGTTGTAACGGAAGTTTTTCCACTTGTACAATGACACTCTAGTCGCAGGTACTTTTGAAGTGACATGTGATATGGGATATGGCAGAGCCTGCCCTATTGAGTACCCCCCCCAAGAGAAGCCCCCCGGCCCCCCCGCCCCCCCCTGACCTCCAGTTCTTCTCTCAGGTGGGAGAGTTCAGAGTTCACAAGGGTGATAACTGAACAGGAGGTGGTTTTCCATCAGTTGCATGTTTACCTAACGGTTACCAGACAAGACGTGTGTGTGTGTGTGTGTGTGTGTGTGTGTGTTCTCTCTAAGTGAATGATTGAAAGGGGGCCTCAGTCAGGAGCTAAATTGTGTGGCGTGAGAAAATGCTAATTGATCCCATAGCCATGGCCTGCTTATTAACATGGCCTGCTTATTAACAGACAGCCACTCTCCATACCAGCGGTGGTCTGGCAGCATGACGGTGTGCAGATGAGAGAAGCCGTGATGCTGAGATTAGCGCTGCATGGATCTCAGGAGATCTCAGGAGGATGTTAGTAGAACATTACTGAAGTCTACAGTCATTAGTCTATATGAGAAGTCTAATTGTCTTGTTATACTGACATACATTATACTGACATACATTATACTGACATACATTATACTGACATACATTATACTGACATACATTATACTTATATACATTATACTGACATACATTATACTGACATACATTATACTGACATACGTTATACTGACATACATTATACTGACATACATTATACTGACATACGTTATACTGACATACATTATACTGACATACATTATACTGACATGTGAGGATGCTCTCCACTGCACCGCGGTAGAAGGCCACCATTATCTCCTTATATACCTTATAACGTATGTCATTATCTACTTATATACATACGTTATATAAGTATCAGTTATACTTCAGCCTACATTTGTTATTAGGATGACTTGTCAGTTGGAGTTTGGTGCGTAACCCAGCACGCTTAATAGTGCATGAGCCCAGGTGAGCCCAGGTTAGCCCAGGTGCTTCCTGCTGCAATGGATATGCTGCCGACAGCACCCATGGTATAACACACACACACACACACACACACACACACACACACACACACACACACACACTGTCTCTCTCACCTCTCCCACTCACATACACACACACACACACACACACATACACACACACTGTCTCTCTCACCTCTCCCACTCACATACACACACACACACACACACACACACACACAGGGTTTACCGAAAGACAAAAGGACATCACAGACTACCGGGGACCCCCCCTGGTTTGTCCTGCCTGCACACTAAGTTACTAAGTATGATTGACTCAGTTACTAAGTATGATTGACTCATTTACTAAGTATGATCGACAACAGGTGCAGGTGGGAGGCAAGAGTCAGGTGACGTACGGCAGTTTGATATCAGTAGCCATGTTTGAGTCAGGTTGTTATAATCATGTTTGAGTCAGGTTGTTATAATCATGTTTGAGTCAGGTTGTTATAATCCTGCTTGCTAAGCTGTCACTTACATCCCTGGCCTTTGTCCAATTGAACTTCTGATGTCTCCTTGGTCTAGTTCTTCCCGCTCTTTTTTTTGTTTAGTTTTTTGCTCCCCCTGACCCACCCCACCCCTTCCAGCCTGCTTCCTTGGTCTCTTCCACAGGAATCTTGGGGCATTTAGCTCGTGTGAACGGCGAAAATCACTGGCATTCCCGGGAGGGGATCCCATGTAATTTACAGGGAACTATTGAAAAGGGCTCTAGTCGTAGACTCTGACTTCTCCTCTCTGCCTCTCATGTTGGATAGTGTTGTGGCGGGGGGGGGGGTGATTTGCAGTCTCTCTATATCAAGCTCATTCAAGCCTCCCGTGGCCCAACAACGCCCCCCCCCCGCCCCTCCTCTCCTCCAGCCACCCATACGGAGACGGCATAGTGTGGCAGGTTTCTATGGAGACGGCACTTTGCCATGGCTCATTGTGACGGTGGGGAGTTGCCGCCACTTCATTTGTAAAGAAAGGCGGGAACCCCCCTCCCCCCCCCCCACACACTTTCTCTCTTTGATTTTTCAAATCTGTATCCCTGCGAAGCCGGGGCCTATCCTGTGTGAGGCTGGGGCCTATCCTGTGTGTGTAGCTGGGGCCTATCCTGTGTGTATCCGGGGCCTATCCTGTGTGTGAGGCTGGGGCCTATCCTGTGTGTATCCGGGGCCTATCCTGTGTGTGAGGCTGGGGCCTATCCTGTGTGTGAGGCTGGGGCCTATCCTGTGTGAGGCTGGGGCCTATCCTGTGTGTGAGGCTGGGGCCTATCCTGTGTGTGAGGCTGGGGCCTATCCTGTGTGAGGCTGGGGCCTATCCTGTGTGTGTAGCTGGGGCCTATCCTGTGTGAGGCTGGGGCCTATCCTGTGTGAGGCCGGGGCCTATCCTGTGTGAGGCTGGGGCCTATCCTGTATGAAGCCGGGGCCTATCCTGTGTGAGGCTGGGGCCTATCCTGTGTGTGAGGCTGGGGTCTATCCTGTGTGTGAGGCTGGGGCCTATCCTGTGTGAGGCTGGGGCCTATCCTGTGTGAGGCTGGGGCCTATCCTGTGTGTGCTGCGTAGGGGCGGCCCGCCTAGACACATTCCACCAGGCGCAGTGGAAGGATGTTGTGGGTCTTCACACATGGAGCTTTGTGGTTCGTCACTCATGCCCTAACTATGTGTTGCTGTTAGGATCTCTACACATCGCAACCTTCTGGCCTTTGGAAGGAATGCTGTTTTAGTTTTCATCCGCTAACCAGTTTGAATTCAAAACAGCCCCGTGTTTGTCTGCTAGATTGAGAGGCGGCTCTGTCTGTCTGTCTGTCTGTCTGTCTCGTCTGTCTCGTCTGTCTCTTCTGTCTGTCTGTCTGTCTGTCTGTCTGTCTGTCTGTCTCGTCTGTCTCGTCTGTCTGTCTGTCTGTCTGTCTGTCTGTCGGTCTATCGGTCGATCTGCACATGTTGTTTGAGTGTGGGTGGGTTTGTGACGAGAGGGAGAGAGAGAACGAGAGAGTGGGAGGGCTCTATGGCAGGGGGAGGGGGGGGGTGTCTCAGGAGCAGGGGGATGGGGAGGTCTGGCTGCAGGGGGAGGGGGGGGGTGTGTCAGGAGGACCAGGGGGATGGGGAGGTCTGGCTGCCGGGGTCTCCTCTCCCCTTTTAGGGGGTACACAGAGGGGCACATTGCAAGGGAGGGGGGGGGCGGGGGGCCTTCAGACCCAGAGGCAGACAGAGGGGAGTGTCAGAGGGGTAAACAACTGGGGGAGACAGACACAGCTTGGCCTCATTGTTGAAGGCAAAATAATCCAGAAAGGATAAAAAAGACCTTGTTTTTTAACTGCATCACTCACTGCCCCCCCCCCCCCCCCCCCCCCCCAAGCACGACTACCCCGGTCCAGAAGCCCCCCACCCCCTCCCTAACAGCAGTCGGAGCGGTCTCCCTGACTATAAACATGTTGGATCCCCCCCCCCCCCCCTCCCCCTCCATGTTCCAGCCATGCTAGACCCGTGTGCTCAGACAGAGGCTCCATTTAACCCCCCCTGTGGAACCCCCAGTCAGGCTAACAGAGCTAGCTCATTCATCTGGTAGGAGCGCATGTCTGAGACTGTGTGTGCGTGTTTGCCTGTGTGTGTGTGTGTGTGTGTGTGTGTGTGAGCTTGCGTGCAGCCATCCATAGTGGTCTACCTCAGTGGTCTAGTGGTCTACATCAGTGGTCTACCTCAGTGGTCTACCTCACTGTCAGAGTCAGGACGTCCTGTAACCCTGTCAGAGTCGGGACGTCCTGTAACCCTGTCAGAGTCGGGACGTCTGATCCGTTTCGGGTTTAAAGCCGTTCTTGAAGCTGTTCTTGAGGATGTGTGTGTCGGCGCCGATAACATCGTTGTAAAAACATGGATTCCCAGCGTTAGTCTGAAACACTACCACAGTGATCCAGCAGCAGCGGCGGTCGGGAGGGGGAATGTTGTCTCCTTCTTCTTCTTCCCCAGAGTATGTAATGTTGCCCCCCCCCCCCCCCCCCCCCTCTCACTGGTCAGAGTGTGTCCGTCCCCCGTCCCCCCCTCTCACTGGTCAGAGTGTGTCCCCCCCCCCCCCCCCCCTCTCACTGGTCAGAGTGTGTCCGTCCCCCGACCCCCCCTCTCACTGGTCAGAGTGTGTCCGTCCCCCGTCCCCCCCTCTCACTGGTCAGAGTGTGTCCGTCCCCCGTCCCCCCCTCTCACTGGTCAGAGTGTGTCCGTCCCCCGTCCCCCCCTCTCACTGGTCAGAGTGTGTCCGTCCCCCGTCCCCCCCCTCTCACTGGTCAGAGTGTGTGTCCCCCCCCCCCCCCCCTCTCACTGGTCAGAGTGTGTCCGTCCCCCGTCCCCCCCT
>NC_137680.1:544212-551712 GCF_963989245.1 Nansenia antarctica | reverse complement strand
TCAAGTGTTTATGTGCGGCTGTAGTGTGTGTGTGTGTGTGCGTGTGCGTGAGTGCGCGAGTGTGTGCGTGCGTGCGCGAGTGTGTAAGAACACATTGTGTGCGTGTGTGCGTGTGTGCGTGTGTGTGTTTGTGCGGGAGAGCACGTGAGGAGAGCTGCGTTCATAAAAACATAAGCACGTGGGTGGATGTTGTGGAGAAGCCTGGCTGAGTGATGCTGGTGTGTTCCTGTCCTGTGTGTGTGTGTGTGTGTGTGTGTGTGTGTGTGTGTGTGTGTGTGTGTGTGTGTGTGTGTGTGTTCCTGTCCCTGGTCCAGTGACTCAGCAGCGGGGAGGCCAGTACAACATGTGACGCCTGTCCTTCCTGCCAGGCGGATGAAAGCAAGAAAACCACACACCACCCCTCCTCCTCCTCCACACACCACCCCTCCTCCTCCTCCACACACCACCCCTCCTCCTCCTTGGTCAGAGGAGGCCCATGTGTGTGTGTGTGTGTGTGTGTGTGTGTGTGTGTGTGTGTGTGTGTGTGTGTTTCTGGCAGTATGTGTAAGCCCATCGTGCGTGCGAGCGATACTCAGGGCTGTGTCCCACCAGTCTCCCCAAGGCCCCCTGGCTCATTTCCATCACAAAAAGGCCCTCAGAAAAGGCAGTGTGTGTACGGGGGGACCCCACCCATATCAGTCCTTGTCTCAGCTGTCATTGTCTGCAGCGGAGGGCTGTTCTCTCTGGGTGTGATATAGACACACTCTATAGACACACTCTATAGACACACTCTATAGCAGGGGTGGGCAATTAATTTTCACAATGGGCCACATGAGAAACCAGGACTATTGTGGATGGCCGGACCAGTAGACTGAACCAGTAGACTGAACCAGTAGGCTGAACCAGTAGGCTGAACCAGTAGACTGAACCAGTAGACTGAACCAGTAGACTGAACCAGTAGGACCAGTAGACTGAACCAGTAGACTGAACCAGTAGACTGAACCAGTAGACTGAACCAGTAGGACCAGTAGACTGAACCAGTAGACTGAACCAGTAGACTGAACCAGTAGGACCAGTAGACTGAACCAGTAGACTGAACCAGTAGGCTGAACCAGTAGACTGAACCAGTAGACTGAACCAGTAGACTGAACCAGTAGACTGAACCAGTAGGCTGAACCAGTAGACTGAACCAGTAGGACCAGTAGACTGAACCAGTAGACTGAACCAGTAGGCTGAACCAGTAGACTGAACCAGTAGGCTGAACCAGTAGACTGAACCAGTAGGCTGAACCAGTAGGCTGAACCAGTAGACTGAACCAGTAGGACCAGTAGGCTGAACCAGTAGACTGAACCAGTAGACTGAACCAGTAGAACCAGTAGACTGAACCAGTAGACTGAACCAGTAGACTGAACCAGTAGGCTGAACCAGTAGGCTGAACCAGTAGACTGAACCAGTAGGACCAGTAGGCTGAACCAGTAGACTGAACCAGTAGGCTGAACCAGTAGACTGAACCAGTAGGACCAGTAGACTGAACCAGTAGGCTGAACCAGTAGACTGAACCAGTAGACTGAACCAGTAGACTGAACCAGTAGACTGAACCAGTAGGACCAGTAGACTGAACCAGTAGACTGAACCAGTAGGCTGAACCAGTAGGCTGAACCAGTAGACTGAACCAGTAGGCTGAACCAGTAGACTGAACCAGTAGGCTGAACCAGTAGACTGAACCAGTAGGCTGAACCAGTAGGCTGAACCAGTAGGCTGAACCAGTAGGCTGAACCAGTAGACTGAACCAGTAGACTGAACCAGTAGACTGAACCAGTAGACTGAACCAGTAGACTGAACCAGTAGGACCAGTAGACTGAACCAGTAGACTGAACCAGTAGGCTGAACCAGTAGACTGAACCAGTAGGCTGAACCAGTAGGCTGAACCAGTAGACTGAACCAGTAGGACCAGTAGGACCAGTAGACTGAACCAGTAGACTGAACCAGTAGACTGAACCAGTAGACTGAACCAGTAGGCTGAACCAGTAGGCTGAACCAGTAGACTGAACCAGTAGACTGCACCAGTAGACTGAACCAGTAGACTGAACCAGTAGACTGAACCAGTAGACTGAACCAGTAGGCTGAACCAGTAGGCTGAACCAGTAGACTGAACCAGTAGACTGAACCAGTAGGCTGAACCAGTAGACTGAACCAGTAGACTGAACCAGTAGGACCAGTAGACTGAACCAGTAGACTGAACCAGTAGGACCAGTAGACTGAACCAGTAGACTGAACCAGTAGACTGAACCAGTAGACTGAACCAGTAGGACCAGTAGACTGAACCAGTAGACTGAACCAGTAGGCTGAACCAGTAGGCTGAACCAGTAGACTGAACCAGTAGGCTGAACCAGTAGACTGAACCAGTAGGCTGAACCAGTAGGCTGAACCAGTAGACTGAACCAGTAGGACCAGTAGGCTGAACCAGTAGACTGAACCAGTAGACTGAACCAGTAGACTGAACCAGTAGACTGAACCAGTAGGCTGAACCAGTAGACTGAACCAGTAGACTGAACCAGTAGGCTGAACCAGTAGGACCAGTAGACTGAACCAGTAGGCTGAACCAGTAGACTGAACCAGTAGACTGAACCAGTAGGACCAGTAGACTGAACCAGTAGACTGAACCAGTAGACTGAACCAGTAGGACCAGTAGACTGAACCAGTAGGCTGAACCAGTAGGCTGAACCAGTAGACTGAACCAGTAGGCTGAACCAGTAGACTGAACCAGTAGACTGAACCAGTAGACTGAACCAGTAGGCTGAACCAGTAGGCTGAACCAGTAGGCTGAACCAGTAGACTGAACCAGTAGACTGAACCAGTAGACTGAACCAGTAGGCTGAACCAGTAGACTGAACCAGTAGACTGAACCAGTAGGCTGAACCAGTAGACTGAACCAGTAGACTGAACCAGTAGGACCAGTAGACTGAACCAGTAGACTGAACCAGTAGACTGAACCAGTAGACTGAACCAGTAGGCTGAACCAGTAGACTGAACCAGTAGACTGAACCAGTAGGACCAGTAGACTGAACCAGTAGACTGAACCAGTAGGCTGAACCAGTAGACTGAACCAGTAGGCTGAACCAGTAGGCTGAACCAGTAGACTGAACCAGTAGACTGAACCAGTAGACTGAACCAGTAGACTGAACCAGTAGGCTGAACCAGTAGGCTGAACCAGTAGGCTGAACCAGTAGACTGAACCAGTAGACTGCACCAGTAGACTGAACCAGTAGACTGAACCAGTAGACTGAACCAGTAGACTGAACCAGTAGGCTGAACCAGTAGACTGAACCAGTAGACTGAACCAGTAGACTAAACCAGTAGGCTGAACCAGTAGACTGAACCAGTAGACTGAACCAGTAGACTGAACCAGTAGGACCAGTAGACTGAACCAGTAGGACCAGTAGGCTGAACCAGTAGACTGAACTAGTAGAACCAGTAGACTGAACCAGTTGACTGAACCAGTAGACTGAACCAGTAGGCTGAACCAGTAGGCTGAACCAGTAGACTGAACCAGTAGGCTGAACCAGTAGGACCAGTAGGCTGAACCAGTAGACTGAACCAGTAGAACCAGTAGACTGAACCAGTAGACTGAACCAGTAGACTGAACCAGTAGGCTGAACCAGTAGACTGAACCAGTAGGCTGAACCAGTAGACTGAACCAGTAGACTGAACCAGTAGGACCAGTCGGCTGAACCAGTAGACTGAACCAGTAGACTGAACCAGTAGACTGAACCAGTAGGCTGAACCAGTAGGCTGAACCAGTAGACTGAACCAGTAGACTGAACCAGTAGGACCAGTAGACAAACTTATAATATCATGTACAGAAGATGTGTATCATATTACAATCACAGTCACCCTTATTAAACTGTTTAATCATATCCGATTCCCTTTGCAAGCCATTAAATCAATAACATTTATCAAACGTACATTCTGTTAAATGTAATTGCGTCACACACATGCAGAGACTGAAGGACAACTTGTGTTTGTGTTTTAATAAGCCAGACAGCCAGTCTGCTACCTCACATCACCATTCTAAAGCTATGGGACCTGGACTACACTGATTATTAATGTGATCAATGGATTTGATCAATCCAAGTAAATTTACCGGTAATCGTCTGAACATCCTCAATGTCCCTCTGTACACACCCAGTATTCATTACACTCAAAATCCCCCAAATACTTATACATACAATAATAACTAGCTAATAATGAAAATACAGTATGTTGAGAGCATCTGATTTATAACAATGTGAACACTCTGAGAAGTCAAACAGTCTCATGTATATAGAGTCATAGTCATATTATCTTCTTATGAGACTGGAGAGGCTGGGCTGTATCTGACATTGCTGCTGCATATTCACATCTAGCAGACACACTGAGAGCACAAACTATATGATAACAAACCATAACCAGCTCAGAAATTACTCTGTGTGGGGAAATATACCATACTCTTTCCTAATGAGTGACAACAGATAAAGATTAATCTAAATGCTTATTTTACTGCTTGGTCAGTCAGCGTGATTGACAGGAGAGCTGATTAGAGGGGCAGAATTTTCACCACCCTTATTCAGGCCAGGGTGGAAGTATGGATAGAGTTTCTCAGTGAAGGTGCAGCCAGTGAAAGAGTAGATCAGAGACCTGGCCTCCACATCATAAAAGGAGACCTGGCCCTCCTCATAATCCACAAACACCCCCACCTTCTGGGGCTTCTCTCTCAGGGACAGGGGGACACCAGCGCGTGCCCTGTACTCATTTCCATTCCTCAACCAGACAGTCCAGTATCCATTCCTAGGGCTCAGTTTGATAGCCCCCTTCCTGTTGATGGACTCTCTGGCCACTCCTACATACCAGTCGGTCTTCTTCTTCACCTCCACTTCATAGTAAAACCTCCCTGAGGAGAAACCCTCCTTTCCTAAAACACAGGCACCCTGGGAAAACCTCTCTGAGTTATCAGGGAGATTCTTTCTTGTGTCTCCACGTCTAACTTGTTTCCCATCCTCAGACAGAATGAGATAGGGATGTGCTGTATCAGGGTCCAGAGTCACGTCCACTGCATACTGCTGAATCATCTTCAGCTCAACATCACACAACTTCTTCACTTCACTCGTAAGTGTCTCCTCCAGCTGAGACACAGCTCTCCTCACAGTCCCCACGTAGAGATCACTGTGAACCCTGACCTCAGACCAGTCCTTGGTGTGTGGAGGGGTGGACAGGGAGGGGAAGCTCTGGAGGAGGTGGAGGTGGTCCTCAGTGTGTGAGAGCTGCTCCAGCTCAGTGCTTCTCCTCTGTAGCTCAGTGATCTCCTGCTCCAGCTCTTTAATCAGCCCTTCAGCCCGCCTCTCTGCTGCTTTCTGCTTCTTCTCGATCACGTCAAGGAGCTCAGCCTGCCTTCTCTTCATGGAGTCCACCAGAGCAGTGAAGACCTGTACGCTGTCGGCTTTCTCTCTCTGTGCATCTTTCTTACTGAGATCTACTGAGTGTTTGATCTCTGAAACCTTCTGCAGTCGCTCCTGGATCATCTGCTGAACATCTGCCTCTGTCTTCCCCAGCTGAGCCTTCCTCTCTCCATACTCCTCCTCTATGGGGACGGTGTCATGGGTCTTGTGGTCTGTTTTCATGCACAGAAAACACACACACATTTCATCACTCCTACAGAACAGCTCCAGGAGTCTGTCGTGCTTCTTACACATCCTGTCTTCCAGGTTCTCCACAGGGTCGATCAGCTTGTGTCTCTTTAAGGCTGCGACTCTCTGATGAGGCTCCAGGTGAGTCTCACAGTAAGAGGTCTGACACACCAGGCAGGACTTCAGAGCCTTGACCTTCGTCCCAGTGCAGATGTCACAGGACACTTGTCCAGGTTCGGCAGGGGACTCATCTTCAGCCCTGACTCTCATTGTCTTGAATTTCTCTACGACCTCTCTAAACGTTGTGTTGACGCGAAGCTCAGGTCTTCTATAGAACGTTTCCTTACACAACGGACACAGACACAATTCACTGGTGTCCCAGTACTTTCTGATACAGGCCATGCAGAAGTTGTGTCCACATTGAATAGAGACAGGGTCAGTGAACACATCCAGACAGACAGAACACAGGAACTGCTCCTCAGACAGGAGACTGCTGGAGGAAGCCATATCTAGAGAGAACAGAGGTGACACCATAAAGCATTTCCTGGAATCAATCAGATCTCGATAGTTTCAGCTATGGAGCTGTCAAGACTGTCTTATGGGATTATACAGCAACCAATAATTATAACATTATTCTACATCACATAGAAAATAGTCCTTCAAACAAATCAATACGTTTTACATGCTGAACTGTCTATAAACCAAACTGGTAGAGACTACACAATAGTTTATCTTGACTTGTCATTGTAAGTCTCTCAACTCACCAGTCTGTGATTCTGTGAGAGTGTGGACGCTGTCTCTGTCCTTTATACTGTATGTGTGATAGATGTCTCTGTCCTTTATACTGTATGTGTGATAGATGCCTGTTTGAGGACGATATCTAACAAGTTTGAGAGAGTCTGCCCTTGTCCACGATACACTTTATGTCTCTACACAGTTTAGTTTCATTTCAGCTGCCTGACGTTGAGATGCTCCTCCCCTCCCAGTACAGCTCTCCTCCCTGGAACAGAGTTAACCCTTTACAGGCTGCTCTGTTTCTAACATGTGCTTTTACAGACACGCTCTTCTTACCTGTCATTTCCAATCACCATATTGTTCCCAGTCAGTATAAACTGTAATCACAATAATATTTGTGATCAGTGGCCTCATTCATAGAAAGTACTTTGGATCAAATGTTGATCTTACCCGTGTCGTACGTAGAAAACCACGTCAACGTAGTGATTTATACAATTTCAACTTGAGTCAATTTGACCGTGGAATGATTTTTTTTAATATATTTTTTTATACCTCACACAGGGCCGGCCAGGGACAGCCATAGGGCCGCATGCGGCCCGGGGGCCGTACAATGCCCAGGTCTGCTCTATAGACACACTCTATAGACACACTCTATACTCTATAGACACACTCTATACTCTATAGACACACTCTATACACACACTCTATAGACACACTCTATAGACACACATAGACACACACATAGACACACATAGACACACTCTATAGACACACTCTATAGACACACTCTATAGACACACTCTATAGACACACATAGACACACATAGACACACTCTATAGACACACATAGACACACATAGACACACTCTATAGACACACTCGGAGCAACCCGCAACCTGAAGGGGGAGCAGGAGAGAACACTGTCTCTCTCTCTCTCTCCCAACACAGAGGCGCTCTGACGCTGTTCACCTGGTCATACCTGGTCATACCTGGTCATACCTTCTCTGACGCTGTTCACCTGGTCATACCTGGTCATACCTGGTCATACCTGGTCATACCTGGTCATACCCCTCACTAGACGCTGTTCACCTGGTCATACCTGGTCATACCTGGTCATACCCCT
>NC_137680.1:531712-539212 GCF_963989245.1 Nansenia antarctica | reverse complement strand
TTCCACTGCGTTAATGCTTCTCTCCGATCCTTTTATTTATTTCTGCCTCTAGACATCATTATTATTACTCTTATTTCTTTATATACACATATACAATGTAAAATATATTCGACAATGTCGAAATTAAGGTTAATTTGTTTTACCTCAAGGTTCGACGGGAGCCTGAAATGTTAACAAACTACTCCTAGCTATTCTGTTTGGTACTATAACCAAGCAAAGGCGAACCCTCTTAAAGGTCGTTCGCACAGCTGCCTGTTCAGACTCGCAGCCTGGGACCATGTCCCAAAAGTCTGTCCAGACACTCATGTCGGTTGAGTGTCCGGATTTTTCATTTTTATTTCTATGTTCAGATCCCACTGTTCCACAGGGATCATACCGGAAGAATAAGAGCAACGTGTATGTTTATGTATTTTGTTTTCTCTTGCATTATTTTGTTTTTTTCCCTTATATGTACTCCCCAACTCCCCCACACCTCCTACCCATACCCACCCCTCATATATCCACACACCCACACTCACACAATCACACACATAGACACTGTACTACATGCAGTTCACAATCTTCTCCTATTCATGTGCCTATCCTTGCCATCACCATGCCTACAGGTAAAATTAAGATCCTCCCTAATTCTTACTCTGAACCATGGGATCACTTAAGGTCATAAGCTATAACGTTAAAGGCCTTCACAATCCTATAAAACGAAAGAAAATCCTTAATCAGCTAAAAAGAGCCAACTGTCAGATAGCATTCCTACAGGAGACCCACCTGTCGGATATGGAACATGAGAAACTAAAGAAATCCTGGGCAGACAGCGTGTTCTACTCATCACATCAGTCAGGTAGAAAGAGAGGAGTGGCTATATTGATACATAGGCAGGTTAACTTTACACCAACAACGGTCCACAAGGACATTGAGGGAAGATTCATTTTAGTGAATGGATCTATAGATGGGATACATGTATCCCTCATGAACATATATGCTCCAAATGAGGATGAGCCTGGCTTCATTAGCACAGTCATTAACACAGCAATACAACACAGCTCCGGTATCCTACTGTTGGGAGGAGACTTCAACTGTGTTATGTCCCAGCTAATGGATAGACAACCTACCTCCAAAACTCCCACTTCTAGAATGAGTAGAATGCTTAAACACTTGTCGATAGAATCAGGCCTAGTGGACGTTTGGAGAAGCAGATTCCCTAAAGGAAGAGATTTTACTTTCTACTCGCACAGACATTCATCTTATTCGAGAATTTATTATTTCTTTACACCCAAAGCAGAACTACACAGGATAGAAGACATAAAGATCTTACCAATTACTCTATCTGATCATGCACCTCTTGCATTATCATGGAACATAGGTCACAGGCCAAAAACCAAACAATGGAGATTAAATACATCACTTCTAAATGATGAGGAATTTATCACATTTGTAACAACTGAACTAAAGTATTACCTAGAAACTAACGACTCACCTGAAATATCACCTCTCATCCTATGGGACTGTGCTAAGGCATACATTAGAGGTCGCATTATCTCATACGCGAGCGCGAAAAAAAAGAATAGAGAAGCAAAACAAGGAGAATTAGAGGATAAAATAAGGCTGCTTGAACAACAGCATAAAAGAACACCAACCTCCAATCTACTTAATGCTCTCAAACAAGCACGCAGGGATCTAAATAGCCTAATCACTGAAAAGATTGAGGGCAATTTAAGGTTTACCAACCAAAAATATTATGAAAATGGAAACAGAGCAAGTAGATTATTAGCACTAAGACTAAAAAAACAACAATCATCGAATATAGTACAGAAATTAAAAACTCATAACTCGACTCTCACAAAACCTGATGAAATCTCAAGGTCTTTTGCAGAATTTTATAAATCTCTTTACAAAAATACGGACACCTGCACAGATGATAATGAATTGACAGCATTTCTGAAAGACATCAAACTAAAAGAGCTATCTGAACCTATGGCAAAAGAACTAGATGAACCAATTGAAGAATGGGAAATACAAGAAGTGATCTCTACACTAAAAAACAATAAAAGTCCTGGACCGGATGGGTTTAGTAATGAATTCTATAAAACATTTAAAGAGACAGTATGTCCCTTATTGCTAAAAGCATACCACCATACATTGCAATCTGGAACCACGGCCCCCTCATGGAGGGACGCAACAATAGTTGTAATACATAAAGAGGGCAAGGACCCCACCCAATGCCAATCATACAGACCCATCTCACTTTTATGCACCGACCTACGTATATTAACAGCCATCCTAGCAAGACGCGTAAATAAAATTATCACACAAGTTATCCACCCCGATCAGACCGGGTTTATAAAGGGAAGATACTACGGGGACAACATAAGAAGATTACTAAATATTATGACTCACCCTAAAGTTAAGGAGGAAGAAGCAATGATATTATCCCTCGATGCCCAGAAGGCATTCGATCGAGTATCTTGGCAATACCTATTTCAAACTCTAAAACGACTCAAATTTGGCCCCAATTTTATAAAATGGATTCAAACACTATATTCAAATCCACAAGCTGCTGTAAAAGTGAATGGATTTCTGTCGGACCGATTTACTCTAGAACGGGGTTGCAGGCAGGGGTGCTCTTTGTCGCCCCTGCTGTTTGATATCAGTATTGAACCACTGGCACAGCTCATTAGAGACGACGACAACATAAAGGGACTGACAATAAATGAGGAACAACATAAATTATCATTGTATGCAGATGACGTGCTTCTTTATCTAACTGAACCTGCAACAACAATCCCACGCCTAAAAGATCTTATTTCCAACTATGGATACTTCTCGGGTTATAAAGTAAATGTTGATAAAACAATGGCTATGGACATAGGAGGTAGAATTCCACAAACTATCAAAATCCAGAGTGAGTTTAAATGGCCCAAGGATGGTATTAAATATCTTGGCATTCAAATCCCCTCACTGTTAGAAAACCTAAGTGATGCAAATTACAAAAGCATAATCCAAAATATCAGTAAAGATCTAGACCGCTGGTCAACACTTCCCCTGTCTCTATTGGGCCGTATTGAGAGTGTACGCATGAATGTGCTGCCTAGGCTTCTATACCTGTTCCAGATGCTACCCATCGATATCCCCAAATCCACATTTGATAAGTGGGATAGACTCATCTCCAAATTCATATGGCAAGGAAGGCGCCCAAGAATCAGACTTAAAACACTACAACTATCTAAACCATATGGTGGGCTGAAACTCCCAAACCTAAGATACTACTTCTGGGCGGCCCAGCTAAAGCCTCTAACAGCATGGATCCAAGACTCTTCATATACACGATGGCTCAACATTGAAAAAAGTTTATGTTCGATGCCCTTACAGACCTTGCCTTTCATAGATGTCCCTCTAAAGGAAACTCAACTAGGTGAATGGACCAGAGCCACACTAAAGATTTGGAGGAAAATAAAACTGTCATTTGGCTTACCTAAAGCAATCTCAGCATTATCCAATATTGGTCTTATGAAAAATTTCGAACCCTCCAATACAGATATAGGGTTTAGAAATTGGTCGGATCATGGACTTACTAACTTGCACCAACTCCATAAAGACGGTAGCCTTAAATCATTTGAACAGTTAAGAGAGGAATTTAGGCTCCCTAACACAGACTTTTTCAGATATCTACAATTAAGAAGCTTCCTAACAAAACATAGAGAATGGAATAAAGTCTTGGAGCCCACTGAAATCGAAGAGTTCTTGATAAAGCTGCAAAAAGGAAACGAGAATAAGAAAATTATAGGTGACCTTTACCAAAGGTTTCTATCCATGGATTTGAATAATACACTACAGAGGAAAGAGAGATGGGAAACTGAAATGAATACTGACATATCACAGGACATATGGGAGGAAATATGCACTGAAGCACACTTAGTGACCAATTCAAATACATGGAGGGAATTCAAATGGAAAGTGGTTATGAGATTCTTTAGAACCCCAGAAATAATGGCTAAAATGGGCCCAACACACTCAAATAAATGTTGGAGAAATTGCAGTACGCAAATTGGCAACCACACCCACATATTCTGGTCATGCCCCAAATTAAGAACATTTTGGGAAGAGGTGTTTGAGGCCCTTGAAGCAGTATTCCACCAAAAATTTACCAAAGATCCAAAGATGGCACTACTGGGAGTTATACCTGAGGGCATTGATGGAAGGGCAAGAATATATCTCTTACAAATATTACTAACGGCAGCAATTAAATGCATTACAATTAAGTGGTTAAAACCAGACCCCCCTACATACAATATGTGGACAGAGAAAGTATGGGAAATCTACCAGATGGAACAAATAACATACACTCTGAGACTCCAGAAACATCTATTTATTAAAAGATGGAGCCCGGTTATGTCCATATTAATACAGTGAACCCCTCCACACATCTCGACTCGTATATTTCTGTATTCTAGACTCACTTCATGTCACTACACATAGATATATGCCTGCATTGCATTCACACACACACACATACACACACGCACACACACACACACACACACACATACACAACCCCCACCTGACCCAACCCCCCCCGACCCTACCCTTTTTCTTTCTTTCTTTTCAAAATCTTTAATTTTATTCCGTCATTGACATCTCAATGTTTTTGTTGATCGCTCTTTTTTGCTTTGTGTGTCATGCTTTGAACCACATCCATGGACCATATGTGTACAGCTATAAGAATGGAAAGAATTGTAGACAAAACATGACATGATTGTACAAGTTGTTGAAACTGAAATAAAAACTAAGTTCCAAAAAAAAATGCAGCACAGATCAGCCTTACAACATGTAACGTTAAGTGCCTGTTAATTGCCGCTTTCAGTTCTAGTAGACTAGTTTAGATCTCACAACCAGGGAAATACCGACATGAAATGCCGACACGATTCTATTTTTATTTCTCCTGACACGTTGAGCACTGTGCTTTTTTTTGTTGGTGAACTACCGTAATAAGCCTAAAACAGTTCAACTGTTCAAAAAGTGTTTTTTTTAGATTGGGCATATAGTTCATGAATTACGATTGTTTGAAGGAACGCTGTAAAATCCTGTCTGCGCCGACAGCTCCGGTTTCGGAGCAAGACGCGAATCTATCGGCATTAGTCAAATACATGCTCACATCCAGTCATCCGCTCACTGCTCTCCATCAAAAATGGCACATCCATCAATAATATTACATAATAACAACTGCTCTGAATAGATTGCTTAGATTGTTTAATACATCAACGGGGGGAAAAGCGAGATTAACTCGCGAGTATCATGCTTCCTCCATTGAACGGAAAGTCCTATCTATTCCATTCAAAGTGTTTTAGCCTTTAGCCAAGGAATTGGCAAGAATAGATCGATAAAAATAGATCAACATAATGCAGCACTATCATGCACAGATCAGCCTTAAAACATGTAACGTTAGATACATAACGGAGCGATGTATTTCTACGGAAAGGCTGACTGAAGCGGGGCTCATACAATCTCCGCGTTTGTTATAGATACGAGTGCTCCGGTGTCTTGCTGGTACTCAAATATATTTATTTATATATACAGCATATGGATGTTATGTGCCTGTTACCTGCCGCTTTCAGTTCTAATAGTTTAGATCTCGCAACCAGGGAAACGCCGACATGTGTTAAAGGGAGCAAGACGCGAATCTACCGACATTTGACTGCCGCTGGACTGAGGAACAGCATAGGCACATGCTTTTTTGTTATGCTTGTTGTAAATAAAAGTTCTATGATGCATTGAAATGACATTAAACTAAGATAATACGATGGTCAGCATAATTTTTCGAATCTTTATTAATAAGTTATTACAGAAACAGTAAGTGACATTTTCAGAGAGCGAAAATATGTTGTGGTATTTAAAGATGGCGGTTAGCGAAGAAATCTATGAACATGGGATGACGATTTCCATTGACCAATCAACGGTGTGCAGCGTCACACGTCACACGCAGCCTGGCAAAAAAGTACCTTTGGTACCTTTCGCTACCCATCCCGAACAAGAACTAAAACCGGCACGGGTACCAGAAATGGCACGGGTACTTTTGGCAGTGGAGATAAGCTAAAGACCAGGGCCGACCCGGGTCGACCCGGGTCGGCCCTGTAGTGGAAAAGCGCCATAAGTGTGTGTTGCGCAGTTAGGTTTGTGTGTGGAAGAATATGTGGAGGAATATGGATGTTGGGATGTCTTTGTGTGTGTGTGTGTGTGTGTGTGTGTGTGTGTGTGTGTGTGTGGGAGGTGTATGTGTGTGTGTGTGTTCGTGCGTGCGAGTGTGTGTGTGTGTGTGTTCGTGCGAATTATGTGTGTGCGTGCGAGCGAGTATGTGTGTGTGTGTTCGTGCGAATTATGTGTGTGGTGTGGGAGGTGTGTGACGCTGTGGGCGTAGTTGGTGGAGGGGCTGAGTTACTTAGAGAAGAAAACAACCCCCCCCTCCCTCCCCACCCCACCCCACCCCCCCCCCCCCCCCCCCCAGGCGGGCAGCCCCCCATTAGTGATTAATCAGGCAGGACTCAGCCTGATGCACATTAACCAGATAATTAATAATATCTGTGGAGAGGCGCCTGGCAACGCATCCTCAACCTGCAGAGAGTGGGTGTGTGTGTGTGGGGGGGGGATGTTTGTGTGTGTGTGTGTGTGTGTTGTGAGTATTGGTTTATATATCTAGACATCTAGACACATTAGCTAACTGCTAACAACCCAATGGGTTTCCTATGAGAGACGCTAACACAGCTAACTGCTAACAACCCAATGGGTTTCCTATGAGAGAAGCTAACACAGCTAACTGTTAACAACCCAATGGGTTTCCTATGAGAGAAGCTAACACGCTGACGCTAACACCGCCATCGTGTTCATACAGGAGAGACGTCTGATTGGTTGAACAGCACAGGTGCAGACAGGAGAGGCGTGTTGACGTTCTCCTCTGGCCTGCGGCGTGTTGACGCGTTTCACCAACACGCGTGTCTGGGACGTGTGTGTGTATGGTTGTGAGATGCCTTCAATAACCCTGATCCTGATCCTAACCCTAACCCTAACCCTGACTGTTAACCCCTATCCCCTAACACTAACCCTGACCCTGACGCTAACCCTGACCCTAATGAGGAGGAGGAAGAGGAGGAGGAGGAGGTGGAGGAGGAGGAGGAAGAGAAGGAGAGGGAGGAGGAGGAAGAGGGGGAGGAGGAGGAGGATGGGTTGTGCAATAGGGCTGTGCAATAGTCTGTGTTTGGGGTATGTGTGACGGTGTCTGTGTCTGTGTGTGTGTGTGTGTGTGTGTGTGTGTGTGTGTGTGAGAGAGGATAAAGAACAGGTATTGGGGGTCTGCCAAATAACTCAAAAGAACAGAATACCTGGGGAAGACGACCCTGCCAATAAATATTCATCTGGATCCTGAACCTACAACCTGCTGGTGAGAGGGGCCTTCCAAGAGCCACGCATGGGCACCTGGGCACACCTGGCACACCTGGGACCCCCGGGGACCCC
>NC_137680.1:526712-529212 GCF_963989245.1 Nansenia antarctica | reverse complement strand
GGTAGAATGTTTAACCAACAACACTAGATAGATGGTAGAAGGTTTATCCAACAACACCAGATAGATGGTAGAACGTTTAACCAACAACAACACCAGATAGATGGTAGAACGTTTAACCAACAACACCAGATAGATGGTAGAACGTTTAACCAACAACAACACCAGATAGATGGTAGAACGTTTAACCAACAACACCAGATAGATGGTAGAAGGTTTAACCAACAACACCACCAGATAGATGGTAGAACGTTTAACCAACAACACCAGATAGATGTAGAACGTTTAACCAACAACACTAGATAGATGGTAGAAGGTTTAACCAACAACACCAGATAGATGGTAGAAGGTTTAACCAACAACACCAGATAGATGGTAGAAGGTTTAACCAACAACACCAGATAGATGTAGAATGTTTAACCAACAACACTAGATAGATGTAGAACGTTTAACCAACAACACCAGATAGATGTAGAACGTTTAACCAACAACACTAGATAGATGGTAGAAGGTTTAACCAACAACACCAGATAGATGTAGAACGTTTAACCAACAACACCAGATAGATGTAGAACGTTTAACCAACAACAACACCAGATAGATGTAGAACGTTTAACCAACAACACCAGATAGATGGTAGAACGTTTAACCAACAACAACACCAGATAGATGGTAGAAGGTTTAACCAACAACACCAGATAGATGGTAGAACGTTTAACCAACAACACCAGATAGATGTAGAACGTTTAACCAACAACACCAGATAGATGTAGAACGTTTAACCAACAACAACACCAGATAGATGTAGAACGTTTAACCAACAACAACACCAGATAGATGTAGAACGTTTAACCAACAACACCAGATAAATGGTAGAACGTTTAACCAACAACACCAGATAGATGGTAGAACGTTTAACCAACAACACCAGATAGATGTAGAACGTTTAACCAACAACACCAGATAGATGTAGAACGTTTAACCAACAACACCAGATAGATGTAGAACGTTTAACCAACAACACCAGATGGTAGAACGTTTAACCAACAACACCAGATAGATGGTAGAATGTTTAAGCAACAACAACACCAGATAAATGTAGAAGGTTTAACCAACACCACCAGATAGATGGTAGAAGGTTTAACCAACAACACCAGATAGATGGTAGAAGGTTTAACCAACAACACCAGATAAATGGTAGAAGGTTTAACCAACAACACCAGATAGATGGTAGAAGGTTACCAAGGTAACCAACAACACCAGATGTCCTCCCATAGGTCTGATCCTGACTAAAAGGCTTCAGGAATAGTAAACAGGATGTTTGAACGTGTCTAAGATGGGAGTGTGTGAGTGTGTGTGTGTGTGTGTGTGTGTGTGTGTATTAGGTCTGTGACCCAACTGTTTAACGTGTGTATAGCCTTAGCAATGGGACCATATGAGTAGGGTTAGCGTGCGTGTGTGTGTGTGTGTGAGAGTGTGTGTGTGTGTGTATTAGGTCTGTGACCCAACTGTTTAACATGTGAATAGTCTTAGCAAAGGGACCCTAAGAGTAGGGTTAGTGTGTGTGTGTGTGTGTGTATGTGTGTGTGTGTGTACCTGTGTCTAAGTATAGGCTAGTCGCTAGCGTGCGTATAGAGTAGCATGGGGGTTACAGGGTTTAGGGCGAGGGTTAAACTAGTCTTCTAAGTGAATCTGGACAAACAGGATCACCTCCTGAAGCTTAGGCTCATGTCACACGCCACAGAGCACTGGGCCACACAGAGATTAGAGGGTCTGACTGACTGGATACAGCTGATATACATTTACATTTAGGACATTTAGCAGACGCCTTATTCCAAAGCGACTTACAATCAATACATTTGACTAAGCAAGTGAATCATCAATCCACCAGTCGTAGCAGGAAGAGTGACCTAGCTCAGGCCAGGGGCCATTGGCAGTCGTCGTGATAGAAAGAAATATATACATATATATTTGCGCCTTAGGAGGCAGAGTATAGGGGAAAAGCAGGTGTCTTAGGAGACACAGTGCTGGGGGTAGTAATGTCTCAGGAGGAGCAGTTAAGATATACACTCACTGAACACTTAGGAACACCTGTACACCTGTACACCTTCTCATTCATTCAGGTGGTGTAATGGTGTGGGGGATGTTTTCGTGGCACACTTTGGGCCCGTTAATATCAACCAATCATCATATGGAACCAGGGACCCTACGATTACATGGCATGCGCCTTAGTGAGCTACGCCACTTACGCACTTCATTCAATTCAATTCAACTTTATTCGCCATGTGCAGGTGCACTAGGAACATGACTTGGTGTTCTCCATGCTGAACAAGCTACAGTACATACAACAACAAGACCACAACACAACAATACTCAAGACAATAAATACAGCACCAATACCAGTGAATACATATACTGTACAACTTAGTGCAGAAACATGTAAAGTGCAAGGTGCAATGATCAGTTATTGAGGAGGGCTGTGGCTTTGGGGAAGAAACTGTTC
>NC_137680.1:516712-521712 GCF_963989245.1 Nansenia antarctica | reverse complement strand
ATAGATGTATAGATGTATAGATGTATAGATGTATATTGATTGATTGACTGATTGATTGACTGAACATTTTCATTGTGTGAAGCGCATTGAGTTGCATCTTGTAAGAAATGCGCTATACAAATAAAATTTGATTTGATTTGATTTATAGATGTATAGATGTATAAATAGATAGATGTATAGATGTATAAATAGATAGATGTATAGATGTATGAATAGATAGATGTATAAATGTATAAATAGATAGATGTATAGATGTATGAATAGATAGATGTATAAATGTATAAATAGATAGATATATAAATAGATAGATGTATAGATGTATAAATGTATAGATGTATAGATGTATAGATGTATAAATAGATAGATATATAAATAGATAGATGTATAGATGTATAAATAGATAGATATATAAATAGATAGATGTATAGATGTATAAATAGATAGATATATAAATAGATAGATGTATAGATGTATAGATGTATAGAAGTATAGATGTATAAATAGATAGATGTATAGATGTATAAATGTATAGATGTATAATATGTATAACTAGATAGATGTATAGATGTATAAATAGATAGATGGACAGATGTATAAGATGTATAAGATGGATTTAGACTAATCCTAACCTATCTCACTTAATTTGAAAGCGAAATGGCTCCTAAAAAAGTGCAAACTACAACGCACGATGAAGATTTAGACGAGATCAAAAAAATCGTTGAACTTCATGTCGCAAGAGATCAGCACAGTGACAGTAGTAAAGCAACAC
Organism: Nansenia antarctica; assembly: GCF_963989245.1. NCBI lineage: Eukaryota > Metazoa > Chordata > Actinopteri > Argentiniformes > Microstomatidae > Nansenia > Nansenia antarctica. The sequence goes on along the minus strand of NC_137680.1, from coordinate 520,943 downwards.
TCCACTCTACTTGAGCTAATGGGAGAGGTGCGTCAGCTAAAAACAATAATCAAACAACAAGACGAGAGGATTGAAGTTCTTGAACGAAGAGTGGGTGACATGGAACAGTACTCACGTTCAGAAGACCTCATCAGCGGATTAAAAACATCCCACCGATCCAACGAACATCGTGGCCTGCCACCCTCTCCTCTCCCCCGAAGAAACATCAGAGATGAGCCGAGGATCATAATTCGGTTTGGTAACAGGAAACACAAAACCGAACTCCTGACTGAAGCAGGCCAGAAAGCCGAGGGGCACGTGTTCGTGTTTACCTGAACGAGCACCTCACCAGAAAAAATGCCGACATCGCCAGAAATGCACGCATCATGAAAAAACAAACCGGTTTGGTGGTTTGAGCGTTTGACACAAACAAGTTGTCATTGAACTTAGAAAAAACTAAACTTATGATGTTTGGAAATCGAAAAATTAATAGTCAAGTACAAATCAAGATAGATAATGTTGAAATTGAAAGAGTTTATGAAAACACATTTTTGGGAGTTGTTATAGACCACAAACTATGTTGGAAAACACACATAAACTACTTAAAGACTAAAATATCAAAGTCTATTGCAATACTGCATAAAACGAAAGACATACTTAATCCAAATTAATTACACATATTGTACCGTTCTTTAATAGTTCCATACATAACGTACTGTGTGGAAGTGTGGGGAAACACATACAAAACAATCACAAATCCAATTTATTTACTACAGAAAAGAGCTATACGAATTATAAACAGAGCTGCCTATCAAGAACCAACTAACAAATTATTCATAAACACCTATGATCTCAAATGTAAAGAATTGGTGGACTTCAAAATGGCACAAGTAATGTATAAAGTAAAAAATAAGATGCTTCCAGACTGTATCCAGAGACTATTTCAAGTTAGACAGAGTAATTACGAACTCAGAGGAATATGTATGTTTATGAAAACAAAGATTAGAACAAATGCAAAACAAAGATGTATAACAGTTAAAGGAGTTAATTTATGGAATACTTTTGAAAAGGAAATGAAAATGTGTAGTACACTAAAAGGATTTTTAAAAAAAAGAAAAAAAAAAAGATGATTAACAAGTATAAAACAGAGGTTTAAATATAGTTTTTGTTTGGTATTTTTTGAACTTTTTGTTGACATGCGTAAGTGACATTTTGTTTATAAAAGTTTCGATGTTTTGATTATGCATTCATGGGGGGACATGCATACATGTAACAAGGGTAGGCGCAATAAGCCACGGCTTCAGCCTACACCTTTTTGGTCCTGGTGTTATGCATTGTGACTGTGTACATTTTTTTTTATATCTGTATTGTGAATTGCATAGGGGACCAAAATAAACATTCTCAATAAAAAAAAATCAATCAATCAATCAATCAATCAATCAAAACAAGATCCAAGCAACATGGACAAGGAACTGTAAAGTATGGATTAGGTTGAACGGAGCACCTGAAGAGGCTAAAGCGCTGATGGTGAGAGATCTAAAGGACCTGGACCAGTACAGATGACTCCACATATGGATTACAGTAAGATGACCAACATGCAAATGGGCAAACATAGACCTGCTGGACTTCACTGGTCTACTGTGAAGTAATTGTTTACCAGCGAACGACTGAGCCTGCCAATGAAGATAACCTGTTTCTGGTTGGAATTAGGCCTACTGGCCCCTACTCTACAGAGTACAGCATCCAGGTAGACAATCAATCAACTAACTAATGTATTCTTAGTTAATTTGTTCTACTCCTACCAATTATTTTCAATGCAATCAACTAACTGCACTTGATGTCTACCAGTGACTTACATCTCATAAATGATGGGGGGACTGTCCCCTCCGCAATAGATTCTCTAAGTGTTCAATCTTTTTGAGTTAAATACCGACAGTGGCATCTATGACGAATTTTTCTGCCCAGATATGAATCATATAAATTCGAATATTGTAAAATGATCATGTGAATACTACTCTGATGATCAGTTCAACAATCTTACTCATACCCTATCATCTGGAAAACACAAAGCCTTTTCTACCCTGCACTTAAATATCTGCAGTCTGCCCAAAAACGTTGACCACCTAACAGCATCAACTCTAACTCATTATTCCTCAGTTATAGCGCTCTCTGAAACATGGCTAAATGATGATATCACTGGTCTCTACCCTCTGTCGCATTATAATGCTGTTCACTCCTGTAGAAAGAACAAAGTTGGAGGAGGAGTCTCATTATATGTATCTAACCATTTTCATTTCATCCCGAGAAAGGATCTGAGTATTCACTTAGAAATGTCTCTAGGTGAATCTGTGTTTATTGAAATTCCGTCTTGCCCGTCTTTCAACGGGAAAAGCATTATAATTGGATGTATGTATAGACCACCTGACTCTGACATAAGTACCTTTAATGATGCCCTGTATTCCACTCTGGAAGTGATAACCAATGAACGTAAGATATGTGTTCTACTTGGTGATTTCAACATCAATCTTCTTAAGAGTGAATCCCCAACCACAGCAGATTTTCTTAACACTCTCTATTCTACTTATTTTTATCCTCTGATCCATAAGCCTTCCCGAATTACTAGTTCATCAGCCTCTCTTATTGATAACATCTTATTCAACTCTCTGGATTTTGAAATCACCTCAGATCTATTGATGTCTGATATTTCTGATCATCTCCCGGTGTTCCAGATTATTCACCCATCAGAGAATGTAAATGCTAAATGTAATAACCCTGCCCACAACCAGAGATCATATTGTAAATATACCAGAAAGAATATGGAGTCATTCAAGTCTGCTGTTAGTGCTATGTCATGGGATGTGGTTCTTAAGTTCCATGATGTAAATGAAGCCTACCATTCATTCTTAACCCTTTTTAATTCTGCTTTGGCTACATATTTTTTGACCACCTCAAAAAATAAGATAAATTCCTCCAAAGGGAAACCTTGGATTACCAAAGAGCTAATAAAATGCTCTCGTAAAAAAAAAAAACTATATAAGAAAGCTCTTATGAACCCCACTCCTACAAATATTGAAACCTATAAGAAATTAAAAAACAAATTTACCGCCTCACTAAGGAAAACAAAAAAAATGTACTATGCAGATAAATTTAGTCAAGCTTCGAACGACATCAAGTCAACCTGGAACATCATTAACCAATTACTAAATCGCACCAAATCTCCACCTGCTGCACCTGTTGAGATGCTAGGTAAGGACGGGACCCTCCATACTCCAAAAGATATAGCTGATGGTTTTAATGAATTCTTTGTTAATGTTGGCACGTCTTTAGCATCTAGCATCAAGGCCTCTGATGTGCACCCTTGTAGCCCAATCAAAGACCAATTTTCTTCACTCTCAACTTTGGATCCCCCCACTAACAATGAAGTACATGATATAATAATGAACCTAAAGAATTCTGCCCATGGTCACGATGGTATCAAAACCAGTCTTAAAGAAACTGTTGACTATATTATCCATCCCTTAACTCATATCCTTTCTTTATCCCTACAAACTGGCATCGTCCCTCAGGAATTCAAAATCGCCAAAGTTATACCAATCTATAAATCAGGCGACTCAAAGGACTTCGGCAACTACCGTCCTATATCTGTTCTGCCCTGTTTATCAAAAATCCTGGAGAAACTGGTCTACACAAGAATCTCTAAGCACCTAACAGTGAACAACATCCTGTACAACCATAAGTATGGATTCCGTAAGAAATACTCCACTGAGCATGCACTACTGCAACTTGTCAACACTTTCTACAGCACTGGATGATAAAAAATTAGCTCTTGGTGTCTTTCTAGACTTAAGCAAAGCCTTTGATACTGTTAACCACAACATTCTTATCTCCAAGCTTAATAGATATGGTGTGCAAGGTATTGCTATTAAATGGTTTATCAACTATCTGGATAACAGAGAACAATTTGTTTCCTCCAACGGCTGCTCATCGAAGAAATCAAGAATTATTTCTGGGGTTCCACAAGGTTCCATCTTGGGCCCGTTACTATTCTTACTTTACATCAATGACTTGTCTATGTCTTGCAAAAACCTTCTCCCCTTATTATTCGCTGACGATACCAACCTTATAGCTCTACATGAAGACTTCAAGTCTTTGATTGAATGTGTAAATGAAGAATTATCAATTGCCTCTAACTGGTTCCAACAGAATAAATTAACCCTCAATGTAAAAAAATGTAATTTCATGATCTTTTGCA
>NC_137680.1:499212-501712 GCF_963989245.1 Nansenia antarctica | reverse complement strand
AGAGCTGCAGGCCTCTCTCTCTCTCTGACACACAGCGCTGCAGGCCTCTCTCTCTCTCTGACACACAGAGCTGCAGGCCTCTCTCTCTCTCTGACACACAGAGCTGCAGGCCTCTCTCTCTCTCTGACACACAGCGCTGCAGGTCTCTCTCTCTCTCTCTGACACACAGAGCTGCAGACCTCTCTCTCTCTCTGACACACAGAGCTGCAGGCCTCTCTCTCTCTCTGACACACAGAGCTGCAGGCCTCTCTCTCTCTCTGACACACAGCGCTGCAGACCTCTCTCTCTCTCTGACACACAGAGCAGCAGGCCTCTCTCTCTCTCTCTGACACACAGAGCTGCAGGCCTCTCTCTCTCTCTCTGACACACAGAGCTGCAGACCTCTCTCTCTCTCTGACACACAGAGCTGCAGGCCTCTCTCTCTCTCTCTGACACACAGAGCTGCAGGCCTCTCTCTCTCTCTGACACACAGAGCTGCAGACCTCTCTCTCTCTCTGACACACAGAGCTGCAGACCTCTCTCTCTCTGACACACAGAGCTGCAGACCTCTCTCTCTCTCTGACACACAGAGCTGCAGGCCTCTCTCTCTCTCTCTGACACACAGAGCTGCAGGCCTCTCTCTCTCTCTGACACACAGAGCTGCAGGCCTCTCTCTCTCTGACACACAGAGCTGCAGACCTCTCGCCTCTCTCTCTCTGACACACAGAGCTGCAGACCTCTCTCTCTCTCTGACACACAGAGCTGCAGACCTCTCTCTCTCTCTGACACACAGAGCTGCAGGCCTCTCTCTCTCTGACACACAGAGCTGCAGACCTCTCTCTCTCTCTGACACACAGAGCTGCAGGCCCTCTCTCTCTCTGACACACAGAGCTGCAGACCTCTCTCCTCTCTCTGACACACAGAGCTGCAGGCCTCTCTCTCTCTGACACCCAGCGCTGCAGCCTCTCTCTCTCTCTGACACAGAGCTGCAGACCTCTCTCTCTCTCTGACACACAGAGCTAAAGACCTCTCTCTCTCTGACACACAGAGCTGCAGGCCTCTCTCTCTCTCTGACACACAGCGCTGCAGGCCTCTCTCTCTCTCTGACACACAGAGCTGCAGGCCTCTCTCTCTGACACACAGCGCTGCAGACCTCTCTCTCTCTCTCGACACACAGCGCTGCAGACCTCTCTCTCTCTGACACACAGAGCTGCAGGCCTCTCTCTCTCTGACACACAGAGCTGCAGGCCTCTCTCTCTCTCTGACACACAGAGCTGCAGGCCTCTCTCTCTCTGACACACAGAGCTGCAGGCCTCTCTCTCTCTGACACACAGAGCTGCAGGCCTCTCTCTCTCTCTGACACACAGAGCTGCAGGCCTCTCTCTCTCTCTGACACACAGCGCTGCAGGCCTCTCTCTCTCTCTGACACACAGAGCTGCAGGCCTCTCTCTCTCTCTGACACACAGAGCTGCAGGCCTCTCTCTCTCTCTGACACACAGAGCTGCAGGCCTCTCTCTCTCTCTGACACACAGAGCTGCAGACCTCTCTCTCTCTGACACACAGAGCTGCAGGCCTCTCTCTCTCTCTCTGACACACAGAGCTGCAGGCCTCTCTCTCTCTCTCTGACACACAGCGCTGCAGGCCTCTCTCTCTCTCTCTGACACACAGCGCTGCAGGCCTCTCTCTCTCTCTCTGACACACAGAGCTGCAGGCCTCTCTCTCTCTGACACACAGAGCTGCAGGCCTCTCTCTCTCTGACACACAGAGCTGCAGACCTCTCTCTCTCTCTGACACACAGAGCTGCAGCCTCTCTCTCTCGACACACAGAGCTGCAGGCCTCTCTCTCTCTCTGACACACAGAGCTGCAGGCCTCTCTCTCTGACACACAGCGCTGCAGACCTCTCTCTCTCTCTGACACACAGCGCTGCAGGCCTCTCTCTCTCTGACACACAGAGCTGCAGGCCTCTCTCTCTCTCTCTGACACACAGCGCTGCAGACCTCTCTCTCTCTCTGACACACAGCGCTGCAGGCCTCTCTCTCTCTCTGACACACAGCGCTGCAGACCTCTCTCTCTCTGCCACACAGCAGCCCTCAGGACCACAGACACAGCACTGCAGGCCTCTCTCTCTGACACACAGAGCTGCAGGCCTCTCTCTGACGCACAGAGCTGCAGGCCTCTCTCTCTCGACACACAGAGCTGCAGGCCTCTCTCTCTCTCTGACACACAGAGCTGCAGACCTCTCTCTCTCTCTGACACACAGAGCTGCAGACCTCTCTCTCTCTCTCTGACACACAGAGCTGCAGACCTCTCTCTCTCTGACACACAGCGCTGCAGGCCTCTCTCTCTCTCTGACACACAGCGCTGCAGGCCTCTCTCTCTCTCTCTGACACACAGAGCTGCAGACCTCTCTCTCTCTCTGACACACAGCGCTGCAGGCCTCTCTCTCTCTCTCTGACACACAGAGCTGCAGGCCTCTCTCTCTCTCTGACACACAGAGCTGCAGGCCTCTCTCTGACACAC
>NC_137680.1:475070-496512 GCF_963989245.1 Nansenia antarctica | reverse complement strand
TTATGGCGGCTCTGTGACGCGACTTCCATGGAAAGAGCAAGGGTTCCCACGGGTCCTTGAAATCCTGGAAAGTTTTGTGAATTTGAAAGAAAAAAAAAATCAAGGGCCTTAAAAGTTTTTGGAAATAGACATGGGTCATTGAAAGTGCTTGAATTCCCCTCTCTCTCTCCAACAACAGTAGACTTTACACATATTTCACAATGTTTTGCTGTGCTGTGGTAGAGAAGGCAAGAGACCATCTAGTGTTCAAGCCTCTACATTCAAAAGCCTCTCTTTTAATTGTTGTCTGTGAGCGGACAGTTCCTATTATATACATTCTCATCTAGATCTGTCTCAAACTACGCATTGTTGGGTCCTTGAATTTGAGGGAATTGAGTCTTGAAAAGTCCTTGAAAAGTGCTTGAATGTGATGTTTCAGAAGGTGTGGGAACCCTGAAAGAGGCTTTGGTCTGACCCATCTGATCTCTGGGGTCTGACCCGTCTCTCTGGGGTCTGACCCGTCTCTCTGGGGTCTGACCCGTCTCTCTGACCTGATCCCTCTGATCCTCTCCTCCAGGTGGACCTGGACGTCACTCTGCCGGGGGAGGGGGGGTAAGGGACCGGCCCCTTTAGGTCAGCATCAAGTTTGTGTCCCTGGTGAGGGCCTGGCACCCTGCTGCACGAGGGTTTCTGACGGGCCGCAGCATGCCGGAGCCCCTGGAGCTGGACAAAACCCATCAGCACCAACCCAGTCCACGCCGTGGACGTGGGTGCTGAGACACCTGCCCTCCATGAAGTGAGTCACCCTAACCCTGACCCACCTAGCTGCTCCAGTCTGGGAAATCACATGTTGGGTTAAGTCTGCATTCAGTCTGGTACTGGAGAGCAGTGGGGTTAAACGTTCTGGTATTAATGTTACCGTACATGTGGGAAAACTAGGGTAGGGTTAGGTGCTACGTCGATTTGGTACATGCTGGCATGTCTAACCCTAACCCTAACCTTAACCCTAAACCCTAACCCTAACCTTAACCCTAGCACCCCTAGCACCTGACCCTAACCCTAGTTTTCCCACATGTACCGTAACATTAATACTTGGTGATTGATTCAACAGCTGATAAACTATTATTATTATTATTATTATTATTATTATTATTATTATAATTATTATTATTGTGTGAAGGTTTTCAAAATGATATAACCTCTCATGGGTATTTCCAGTTGTGAATCATTTGATGGTTGAGCATGAACTGAAGACTGACTCAATCCAGGAAAAACCTGAACGACTTGTAGTGATTTCTAGATAGTCGCTGAATCAGTCGTCATCAACAGTGTTCAGTGAAGTGACTCTGTTCAGTGAAGTGACTCTGTTCCCCGGGACGCAACGCTGTGATCTCCAGCACACGCGTGCCGCCGTTCTTACTTAACGTGTTTTCGAGTTGTGACACCGATACCATGGTGACAAGCCCAAAGAGGAGATCTAGCGGATAGTTAGCTGTAGCCCTTACGTCATACCTGACCTTAAAGTATCACCCACACAAAACCACATCCAGGCCTGCGTGTAAACCAATATTGGAGGCCATCATGAAAATCTCCTCTTATTAAAGACAGGCTACAGAGTACTGACACCTACCGTGAGGATATGTTTGCTCTACTGGAGCTTAAAGACCTTTGCATTGGCATTGACCGATTGTCAGGCTATACTGATATGATTGTGGCTCTACTGGCGAAGGATGAAATGTCAATAAGGCCTTGCTGTGTCTCCGTCCATCATTTCATTGATGCTCAGCCTAAATTGAAAAATGGGTTGGTGTCACACTGTGCAAGCAGCTATTGACCTACTTCTTGAACTAGGTTGTGCAAACTAACCTCCCAATTATCCAATTATCCTATCTTTGTCCCTTGTTTCCCCCCCCCCCCCACACACACACACACACACGCACACACAACACACACACACAAACACACACACACACACACACACACACACACAACACTCTCTATGTTCTTATCTCCCTCTATCTCTTCTGCCCCCTCTCCTCTCCCTTGTTTACCCCCCCCCTTCTCTCTGACTTATTTTTCTCTTTCTCTTTCTCTTCCTTCCCTCTCTCTCTCTCTCTCTCCTCTCCTCTTTGCTTCCTGTCTGCTCTCTCTTTCTCTCTCTTCTTATCTCCCTCTCTCTCTTTGCCCCCCCTCTCTCCCCGCCTCCTCCCTTTTTTACCCCCCTCTCTCTCTCTCTCTCTCTCTGACTCCTCCTTTTCTTTCTCCTTCCTCCTCCTCCTCCTCCCTCTCCTCCTCCTCTCCTCCCTCCTCCCCTCCCTCTCCTCCCTCCTCCACCTCCCCTCCTCTCCTCCTCCTCCCTCCTCTCCCCCTCCCCTCCTCTCCCTCCCTCCTCCCTCCTCCTCCCCTCCTCTCCTCCTCCTCCTCCCTCCTCCTCCTCTCCTCCTCCTCTCCCCCTCCTCCCCTCCTCCTCCTCCTCCTCTCCCTCTCCTCCTCCTCCCCCTCCCCTCCTCCCCCTCCCCTCCTCAGGTACACCCCTGTGGGGCGTTCCTTCTTCTCCGCCCCCAGAGGTTACGACCATCCCCTGGGAGGGGGGAGGGAGGTGTGGTTCGGCTTCCACCAGTCTGTGCGGCCGGCCATGTGGAAGATGATGCTCAACATCGATGGTGAGTGTGGCCTGGGTGGTCCAGTGGTCCAGTCTAGCCCTGCGGTCTACAGTGCACACATAAGCCCTTGTCGGCATTGGTTAGAATCCGGCGCATGCCCTCTCTCCCTTCTTCTCCTTACTCTCCTGTCTGTGTTCATTGTATTTGTCCAATAAAAAAAAAATGAAATAAATAAAAGCATAATGGTTCTCAACCCTCTCCTCGGGGACCCCCAGCCTCTCCACATTTGATGTGTTCCACCACCAGCACACCTGATTCAAACTAATCAAGTACAAACCATAATTGCTTTGTACTTGATTAGTTGAATCAGGTGTGCTGGTGGGGGAACAGATCAAATAATGTGGAGCGGTTGGGGGTCCCCGAGGAGAGGCTGGGGGTCCCCGAGGAGAGGGTTGAGAACCACTGCTTCTAGAAAGGCGCATGCCGTATCGTCGCAGGGGCCCCAGTTCGATTCCAGCCATGGACATATCCTGCATGTCATCCCTCCTCTCTCTCACCCATCCTGCATGTCATCCCTCCTCTCTCTCACCCATCCTGCATGTCATCCCTCCTCTCTCTCACCCATCCTTCCTGTCATCCCTCCTCTCTCATCTCTCACCCATCTTCCTGTCATCCCTCCTCTCTCTCTCACATCCTTACAGTCAATCTCTTAAACTGCTTCTATCCCAATGAAGCAGAAATGCCCCCCAAAAAAGAAGAAATAAAAAAGAAAGGGCGCTGTGCCACGTGCAGTCACCAGGCGGTGCTAGAGAGCACGGCTCTGCTGGTGGGCGGGTGGGTGAGGGAGACTGAGGGAGGGGGGGTCTCAGAGGAAGGTGGATTGGGGGGGGGGGGGCTCTGGCTGTGTGGGAACTGCCGAGGTGGTTGCTGTGGCAACGGAGGGCAGCTTTTCTCTGCGTGAAGGGGTGGGTGGTGCAGGGTGCGGGGGCGGGAGGGGGCGGGGAAGGGGGCGGGGAGGGGGCGGGAGGGGCAGTCTGTTGGAAGCATTTCTTTGGGGGGGGGGGGGGGCTGCCTTTGTTTGGGGAGTGCTTGAGAGTTCTGTCTCTGTCTGAGTGCCTCTCCCTCCCTGTCTGTTGGGGCGGTTTTCCCGCCTCTCTCACACCGGCAAACCGATTGGCCCCCCCTCTAGCTCCTCCCCCCCCTCCCGCCACCAAAGGGCAGAGACAGTCCAACCGCCTGCAAATGATTCACATCTCCTTTTTGTTTTGTCTTTCTTCAATTTGCCATTCTGTCTGTGTCCAAGGAACAAGATGAAAAGCTCTGCGCGGGGGGAAAAAAAAAAAGCGGGAAAGCAAATGGTTCGCCTCCAGTGACCAGAGACTGTTGTTATTGTACCTCTCTGCACGCCGTTAACTGTCGACCATCATGGATGATGCAGCCACATTCGATCAGACGCTGAGACTAAAACAAAGGGGGGCTGATGTCATTTCGAGAGCTCTCGAGAAGCTCTGGTGGTCCCCTGGGATGGTGACAGTCACCTGCGCTCGTTCGCCTCTCCCACCTCCTCTCCCACCTCCTCTCCCACCTCCTCACCCACCTCCTCCCCCACCTCCTCTACCACCTTCCCTCCCCCACTCCTCCCCCACCTCTCCCTCCTCCCCCACCTCCTCTCCCACCTCCTCTCCCACCTCCTCACCCCAACCTCCTCCCCCTCCTCCTCTTACCACCTTCCTCCCCCCTCCTCTCCTCAACTCCTCCTACCAACCTCTCCCCACCTCCTCTCCCACCTCCTCCCACCTCCTCCACCTCCTCCCCCACCTCCTCACCCACCTCCTCTCCACCTCCTCACCCACCTCCTCCCCACCTCACTCTCCCACCTCCTCACCCACCTCCTCTCCCACCTCCCTCCCCACCTCCTCACCCACCTCCTCTCCCACCTCCTCTCCCACCTCCTCCCCCACCTCCTCCCCCACCTCTCCCACCTCCTCTCCCCACCTCCTCCCCCACCTCCTCACCCACCTCCTCACCCACCTCCTCTCCCACTTCCATGACCCCCCCACCTCCTCTCCCACCTTCCTCACCCACCTCCTCCCCCACCCTTCCTCTCCCACCTCCTCTCCCACCTCCTCACCCACCTCCTCCCCCACCTCCTCTCCCACCTCCTCACCCACTCTCCTCTCCCACCTCCTCTCCCACCTCCTCTCCCTCTCCCACCTCCTCCCCCACCTCCTCTCCCACCTCCTCCCCCACCTCCTCACCCACCTCCTCACCCACCTCCTCTCCCACCTCCTCACCCACCTCCTCCTCCCCCCACCTCCTCTCTCTCCTCCTCTCCCACCTCCTCCCCCACCCTCCTCTCCCACCTCCTCTCCCTCTCCCACCTCCTCCCCCACCTCCTCTCCCACCTCCTCTCCCACCTCATCCCCCACCTCCCCACCCACCTCCTCTCCCACCATCCTCACACCCACCTCCTCCCCCACCTCCTCCCCCACCTCCTCCTCCCACCTCCTCTCCCACCTCCTCCCCCACCTCCTCTCCCACCTCCTCCCCCACGGACGTGTGCTTCCATTGTCACAGTCGTCTGTCCCCGGTGGGACCCGACGTCACGGCAGATCCAGCCAAGCAGCGGCTGTTGCTGCCCTGGGCCCGGTTGCATAAAGATAGATTAAGACTGGTCTAAGCCTTAGACTAGTCTCATATTCTCATAAACATAGATTAAGACTGGTCTAAGCCTTCTTATATTCTCATAAACATAGATTAAGACTGGTCTAAGCCTTAGACTAGTTTTATATTCTCATAAACATAGATTAAGACTGGTCTAAGCCTTAGACTAGTCTTATATTCCCAGGTCAGACCCAGTCTAATTAAGACAGACTTATGTTGAGGTTAGAAAGTTAGCCTCCTTCCCCCCCTGGCTAAGCTTGACTTAAGAGCCGTGTTGCTATGGGAACGAGTCAGGGCTAGCAGCTAGCTAACACTGAAACTCCAGTGCGGTAAACTACTTCACTGGTTAAAACGTCTAAGCAGTAAACTTTTCTCCACATTATATTCCTCCAATATACAAACGTTTTCAGCAGAAGACAATGGAGTTTCTCTCTCATATCTTCTGCGCTAGCTAGGCGTGGCTGTTTCGGCTGCCATATTTTATTTTTCTGTCAAGTGTCTTATTTTACCTAGAATGCATTGCTGCGTGACAGGCTATCTAAGTCAGTCTTACCTTAGTCACCCGTGGGTGAGCTTTATGCAACAGGAAAAATGTTAGAGTCTATAGCAAGACTGACTTAAAGTGAGATCTAAGTCTAAGACTGGGTCTATCTTTATTAAAGTGAGATCTAAGTCTAAGACTGGGTCTATCTTTATTAAAGTGAGATCTAAGTCACCGTACAGAAACCCAGAACCACCCAGCCTCCCTCGTTGAATGTTTATTTACATTTTTAAAAATGTATATAATATATGTCTGTCGTTCTGTAGTAACGATGGAGTGTTAAACACTCCCCAGAACAGGAGAGCTATCTGAGCTTAATCTAACCATAATCTAACCACAATCTAACCGTAATATAACCATAATCTAACCTTCTGGCTATGAAACAGGCTTTGTGGCTGTAAAACACGCTTCATACATCTTCATCTTCATCCGGTCCATCAAGACCAAAACCTCGCTACCGCAAACCTGAACTGTTTCTTCCCCATGGCGGTGGGCCTCCTCACAAACAAGCCCCCTTCCTCTCAGTGACTCTGGAACTTCCACCCCCCCCCCCCCCTCCCTCCCCCCCTCCCTCCTGATGGTCCTGTGCTCCACCCCCCCTCCCTCCTGATGCTCCACCCCCCCTCCCTCCTGTGCTCCCCCCCCCCCTCCACCCCCCCCCCCCTCCCCCCTCCCTCCTGACGCTCCACCCCCCCCCTCCCTCCCCCCTCCCTCCTGATGGTCCCTGTGCTCCCCCCCCCCCTCCCTCCTGACGGTCCCTCTCTCCCTCTGTCCTGCAGTGTCGGCCACGGCCTTCTACAAAGCCCAGCCGGTGATCCAGTTCATGTGTGAGGTTCTGGACATCCACAACATCGACGAGCAGCCGCGCCCCCTCACTGACTCACACAGGGTCAAATTCACCAAAGAAATTAAAGGTGTGTGTGTGTGGGTGTGTGATATAACAGGTAGGTGTGTGTGTGTGTGTGTGTGTGGTATAATAGGCGTGTGTGTGTGGTATAATAGGTGTGTGTGTGTGGGTGTGTGGTATAATAGGTGTGTGTGTGTGGGTGTGTGGTATAATAGGTGTGTGTGGGTGGGTGTGTGGTATAATAGGTGTGGGTGTGTGGTATAATAGGTGTGTGTGTGTGTGTGTGGTATAATAGGTGTGTGTGTGTGTGTGTGGTGGTATAATAGGTATGTGTGTGGGTGTGTGGTATAATAGGTGTGTGTGTGTGTGTGGGTGTGTGGTATAATAGGTGTGGGTGTGTGGGTGTGTGGTATAATAGGTGTGTGTGTGTGTGTGGGTGGTGGTATAATAGGTGTGTGTGGGTGTGTGGTATAATAGGTGTGTGTGTGTGTGGGTGTGTGGTATAATAGGTGTGTGTGTTTTCTGATTGATTGAAAACCTTTATTGAAAACCTTTATTGTCCCCAATGGGGAAATGTTGTTGTCAAACAGCTCAGTTAGGGCAGACAGAAAACATTCAATAAAATACATAAAACAGTGCAGGCTCAATAAGTAAAAAGTTCCAAGTTCCAAAGTTCCAGCTCCAGGTCTCCCCCACCCTGCAGGGCCTGGTTGTAGAGTCGGAGTGCAGCTGGAACAAAGGACTGTCCAAATCTTTTTGTACTTTGACGGGGGAGAACAAATCAGTGTGTGTGGGTGTGTGGTATAATAGGTGTGTGTGTGGGTGTGTGGTATAATAGGTGTGTGTGTGTGGGTGGGTGGTATAATAGGTGTGTGTGTGTGGGTGATATAACAAGTGTGTGTTGTTGTTGTTGCAGGTCTGAAGGTGGAGGTGACGCACTGTGGGACCATGCGGAGGAAGTACCGTGTGTGCAACGTGACCCGCCGGCCGGCCAGCCACCAAACGTGAGTCAGCCTCCGAGCGTGGGCGTGGGGGGAGGGGGGGGGGGAGAGAGGGGGTGAGAGGGGAGGTGGAAGGTCGGCCTTAGGGGTTAGAATCACCACTAGAGCCGCAAAATGTCTGACTCATCGGACAGGCAAGACACTGCTTCTCTGCTGCTACGGTTATTGACAGTTATTATGTTATTATTGTATGTTATTATGTACAGCGATCCCTTCATGTGTCTTTTGATTTATTTGACTGTTGCCCGTTGTTTGACAGTACAGTGAGGGTGTTTTTATATCATTACTGTAAGGCCTCAACTAGAAGGTGAATCATACACAAGCTACACATTACACATACTAGTAATCCTGACCTTGATGTCATGGCAACCTAAGCCAAAACTAATTTCCCAGCTACACCTTCTGTAATAATCACATCTGTCAAGGCTGTGTACCAACTCTACCAGCCAAGGCTGTGTACCGACTCTGTGTACCGACTCTACCAGCCAAGTGGAACAAAACAAACCCAGCATACAACTGCTCCCCAAACTAAACCTCAACCATCAACTATCAACCATATAGACTTACAAACCTATAGAGCCAGAAGATTTTATTTTATTTTATTTTATATATATTATTATTATTTAGGACTTTTCATATTCACAATCACAAATGAAAGACAAAAAGAAAAGAAAAGAGAAGCCTCCCCTAAAACATCATAGAATAGTAATAAATATCTAGAATGTGAATGATCCACAGGCTCCCACGGGTCCTTGGAATCCTTGAAAGGTTGTGAATCTGAGAAAAGAAAATCAAGGTTTTTGAAAATAGACATGGGTCATTGAAAGTGCTTGAATTCCCCTCTCTCTCCAAAAATATATATATTCCAAAACATTTCACATTGCTTAACTTAACACAGTAACGTTACGCATATTTCACAATGTTTCGCTGTGCTGTGGTAGAGAAGGCAAGAAACCATCTAGTGTTCAAGCCTCTACATTCAAAAGCCTCTCTTTTTAATTGTTGTCTGTGAGCGGATAGTTCCTATTATATACATTCTCATCTAGATCTGTCTCAAACTACGCCGTGTTGGGTCCTTGAATTTGAGGGAATTGAGTCTTGAAAGTCCTTGAAAAGTGCTTGAATTTGATGTTTCAGAAGGTGTGGGAACCCTGAATACAATTTAAGAAAACGTTACGTTATTGTTGGCTAGTCTAAAGCGTTGACTACTGGTCTAATCCGGTGTGGTTATGTACCTAACCCTAACCCTTATCCTCCCATCTGCCTGTTCTCCTCAGGTTCCCTCTGCAGCTGGAGAACGGGCAGACGGTGGAGCGCACGGTGGCCCAGTACTTCAAGGAGAAGTACAGCCTGCAGCTGAAGTACCCCCACCTGCCCTGCCTGCAGGTGGGACAGGAGCAGAAACACACCTACCTGCCCCTGGAGGTGAGAGTCCGTCTTCCACGCTACTCCGCTGACACACTGTGTTTACGATATACTGTATAGTGCTGCCATACCCTCCGTGTCTTTTTCGGTGTGAGAGATCACGATGACGTAATGATTTGTCTCTGTCTCCCTGCAGGTGTGTAACATTGTAGCAGGTCAGCGCTGCATCAAGAAGCTGACAGATAATCAGACCTCCACCATGATCAAAGCTACGGCTCGCTCTGCACCTGACAGGCAGGAGGAGATCAGCCGACTGGTGAGTTGCGCGGCCTAGTGGCGGGAGGCCTAGTTTGTTTTTCTGAGTGGGGCAGTCTCACTCATATTTTTCTTTTTAATGACAGATATAGTATAGACTATGACAGGAAGGATGGGTGAGAGAGAGAGAGAGAAGGGATGACATGCAGGATATGTCCGCGGCTGGAATCGAACCGGGAGCCCTGCGGTACATGGTCAGCGCTTAATCCACTATTAGTTAGTTAGTTAGTTAGTTAGTTAGTTAGTTAGTTCGTTCGTTAGTTAGTCAGTTAGTTAGTTAGTTAGTTCGTTCGTGTTAGTTAGTTAGTTAGTTAGTTAGTTAGTTGTTCGTGCTTGCCCTCGTTGTAGGGCGGCTTTCACCACGGCCTGGTGTAGTTTGGAGGTAGACAGACTCATTGTCGCGAGCACTGGTTACCGCCATTGGCCACCATCAAACGGTAACAGTTCATTTAAGCACCGCCGTCGTAACCTTATTAAACTGACCCCTCGCCTGCGTCTCGGAATTAAATGAGCTGTGCTGACAGGATGTTGCCGTGGACAGGCGACGGTTGATGTTTCATTTGGATGCAGAGTGCTGTGAATACCAACGGAACAGAGTGTGGGTGGAATAGCTAAGAACAAGAGGCGTAGAAGGACAAAACAAAAGACAAGAGAGTCAGACAGTGTTCTTTGGAACATGCTCAACAAAGGTTATTTTGGGGACATTGCGCAAGGCTACAGTTAGACTATAGGCAACATCTGAGGGGGAGTTTGTTATTGTATCTAAAAACATATTGACCGTCCAAGCCTTGTTAAGGGTTGTTCACTTTTCTGAGCGGTCGACTATTTTCCTTGTCTGGTCTTCTACTATTTTAACGGTATCCATAAGATCCGAACGATTTGTAATTTTGTTGAACTGTCCCACAAAACACACAACATGTCGTGCATAGATACTCTGATTGTGAAGAAATCAGACATTTTCCTAAAACCTGCCATTCCCTTCTCTCTCTCTCTCTCTCTCTCTCTCTCGCTCTCTCTCTCTCTCTCTCTCTCTCTCTCTCTCTCTCTCTCTCTCTCTCTCTCTCTCTCTCTCTTTCTCTCTCTCTCTCTTTCTCTCTCTCTCCATCCCTCCATCTTTTTTCTACCGTCCCCCCAGGTGCGCAGTGCCAACTACGAGGCGGACCCCTACGTGCAGGAGTTCCAGTTCAAGGTCCGGGACGAGATGGCCCACGTGACGGGCCGCGTGCTGCCGGCGCCCATGCTGCAATACGGCGGCAGGGTGAGCTCAGAGCACTTTATGGTACCTCCCTTTAATCACACCCATCTACCTCCCTTTAATCACACCCATCTACCTCCCTTTAATCACACCCATCTACCTCCCTTTAATCACACCCATCTACCTCCCTTTAATCACACCCATCTACCTGTTACCTCCCTTTAATCACACCCATCTACCTCCCTTTAATCACACCCATCTACCTGTTACCTCCCTTTAATCACACCCATCTACCTCCCTTTAATCACACCCATCTACCTCCCTTTAATCACACCCATCTCTCTGTTACCTCCCTTTAATCACACCCATCTCTCTGTTACCTCCCTTTAATCACACCCATCTACCTGTTACCTCCCTTTAATCACACCCATCTACCTCCCTTTAATCACACCCATCTCTCTGTTACCTCCCTTTAATCACACCCATCTCTCTGTTACCTCCCTTTAATCACACCCATCTCTCTGTTACCTTCCTTTAATCACACCCATCTACCTGTTTGTCTGTTTCTTTATGCTTCATATCTTATTGAATTTCACGTAGAGACACAACAGGACATCAGAACAACTAGTGTCCCTGGGCAAGGTTATGGTCCCAGGTATGAGTAGAAAACTAGTTTTGAGCTTCCGTATATGCAGTACATTGTCCATAAACAATATTTTAAAAAATATGTTTTAATCAAACTAACAAACAAAAAAACACAAACACAAAAGAAAAGAGAAAAAGAAAAAGAAAAAAAACAGGGGGGGGCGGGGCGGGGGGGCATGTCACATATCATAAATAAACAGAAAAGAAAATGGCACAACAAATGCCATAGATACCCTAATATATGGGGGGGTCACCCCCATCAGAGACAACATCCAAGTCTTACCATCCTAAACACAGCGGCAGCGCAAACACCAACACAGCGAATTCTAGCCTCTACATTGTGACCCATACATCCCAGATCTGTTTGTTTGCTTGTCTGACATGCAGCCCTCTCTCTGGAGGGAGTACCCCCCCCCGCTTTGGTTTGGACTTGATTTGGATCTGTCTGTTTTTTGTTTTTTTTGCGGCTTGTGTGAATTAACATATTACTAGATGATGATGTTGATGATGATGATGATGATGATGATTAGTGACACATGTTAAGCTCGCATGAGACGGCTTTGTCTTGGTTAGATTCTATTTTTACAGGTTCTTCTTAGTCTTTTAGATTTTGCAAAGGAGCCCTCAAAGGAATCTAGGTTGATGTCAAGGTCAGGGAATATCAGTTCTTCCAGACAGTGTTAATCTTAGATTCTGAACATCCTTTGAGGTATTTTGAAACGCTTCAACTAGGCTACACGCCTTGGTTAGATTAGAATGGATGTATCCATTTTAGCGTCTCCCATTGTTTCTGTTGTTAGTGTGGACCTGCCTGATTAACACACTCGTCTGCATGACTGTCCAATCTGCAATTGTCCTATGTGTCTTCATTCTGCTTGTGTGGTTGTGGGTGTTGGTGTGTGTGTGTGTGTGTGTGTGTGTGTGTGTGTGTGTGTGTGTGTGTGTGTGTGTGTGCGCGCGTGGGTGGGTGAATGTTTAGGTGTTTGGGGGGGTGTGTGTGTGTGTGTGTGTGTGTGTGTGTGCGCGCATGGGTGGGTGAATGTTTAGGTGTTTGTGTTTGTGTGTGTGTGTGTGTGCGTGTGCGCGTGCGTGTGGTCACGCCGTGCAGCAGACCAACCCTGTGTGTGTGTGTGTGTGTGTGTGTGTGTGTGTGTGTGGTCGTCCTGTAGAACCGGACCGTGGCCACGCCCAGCCACGGCGTCTGGGACATGCGAGGGAAGCAGTTCCACACGGGTGTGGAGATCAAGATGTGGGCCATCGCCTGCTTCGCCACGCAGAGGCAGTGTCGCGAGGAGATCCTCAAGTGAGAACCACCCTGTCCCTAACCCTAACCCTAACCCTAACCCTCCTGTCCCTGTCCCTAACCCTCCCTGTCCCTGTCCCTAACCCTCCCTGTCCCTAACCCTAACCCTCCTGTCCCTGTCCCTAACCCTCCCCTCCATCCTCTGCCTCACACCCCTCACTCCTGCCCCTTACCTAACCCTAACCCTAACCCTCCCCTCCATCCTCTGCCTCACACCCCTCACCCCTGCCTCACACCCCTCACCCTCCTGTCCCTGTCCCTAACCCTCCTGTCCCTGTCCCTAACCCTCCTGTCCCTGTCCCTAACCCTCCCCTCCATCCTCTGCTTCACACCCCTCACCCTCCTGTCCCTAACCCTAACCCTCCCCTCCATCCTCTGCCTCACACCCCTCACCCTCCTGTCCCTAACCCTAACCCTCCCCCTCCATCCTCTGCCTCACACCCCTCACCCCTGCCCCTTACCTAACCCTAACCCTAACCCTCCTGTCCCTAACCCTAACCCTCCCCTCCATCCTCTGCCTCACACCCCTCACCCCTGCCCCAAACCCTCCCCTGTCCATCCTCTGCCCCACACCCC
This sequence comes from Nansenia antarctica, assembly GCF_963989245.1. Taxonomy (NCBI): domain Eukaryota; kingdom Metazoa; phylum Chordata; class Actinopteri; order Argentiniformes; family Microstomatidae; genus Nansenia; species Nansenia antarctica. The sequence goes on along the minus strand of NC_137680.1, from coordinate 483,478 downwards.
TCACCCCTGCCCCTCCATCCCCTGCCTCACACCCCTCACCCCTGCCCCCCACACCCCTCACCCCTGCCCCTTACCAAACCCAAACAGTGCACAGCGACCGGTTGCTTAAAGATAGACCCAGTCTTAGACTTAGATCTCACTTTAAGTCAGTCTTGCTATAGACTCTAAAATGTTCCTGTTTATGCAAATTCCTGTTGCATAAAGCTCACCTATGAGTAGTAAACGGTAAATGGTAAATGGACTGCACTTACAGTGCCTTGCAAAAGTATTCACCCCCCTTGGCTTTTTACCTATTTTATTACGTTACAACCTGTAATTTAAACATTTTTTTAATCAGAATTTTATTTGATGAATCTGCACAAAATAGTGTTAGTTTTTAATCTATGTTTATGAGAATATGGGCCGGTTTCACAGACAAGGCTTAAGCCTAGTCCTGGACTAAATCACACTTTCAATGTAAAATCTCCATTGAAGATGCTTTTTAGTCCAGGATTAGGCTTAAGCCTTGTCTGTGAAACTGGCCCCATAAGTCTAGTCTAAGGTTTAGACCAGTCTTAATCTATCTTTATGCAACCGGGCCCAGGGGGCCGTTTTTAATAGGATAGGAATCCCTCCCTAAAAAAAGATACACTTAGTTAGATAGATGGTGGTTATTGAATAAAAGACCTTGTAAACTTCGAATGTATCCATCTTAAAGACATACGCCACCCCGTAATCTAAATGTGTAGAATTGCTTTCATACCTGAACAACGACTATATAAATCCCACGTCCCAAACCATCGGTTGTGTAGATCCACTAATGAATCACATGGGGCATGGTGTCATTAGACTACCCTTCTGAGGTCTGAGAACATCTGACAAATGTTGATTTTTGTGTTGGAATAATAATGCCTTTAAGTTCCACACCGACCGAGCCCAAAGGATCCGGTTGGATTTGGACTAATCCTAACGCTTACCACTTACTCTTTCTTCACCCTCCTTCTCCCTTCCCTCTCCCCTCCCTCTCCCTTCCCTCTCCCCGCCCTCTCCCCTCCCTCTCCCCTCCCTCTCCCCTCCCTCTCCCCTCCCTCTCCCTTCCCTCTCCCCGCCCTCTCCCCTCCCTCTCCCTTCCCTCTCCCCGCCCTCTCCCCTCCCTCTCTGTAGGGGTTTCACAGACCAGCTGCGTAAGATCTCCAAGGATGCTGGGATGCCCATCCAGGGCCAGCCGTGTTTCTGTAAGTACGCCCAGGGAGCCGACAGCGTGGAGCCCATGTTCAGACACCTGAAGAACACCTACTCTGGACTGCAGCTCATCATCGTCATCCTGCCTGGCAAGACCCCCGTATATGGTAAGACGCCCGTATATGGTAAGACCCCCGTATATGGCAAGACCCCCGTATATGGTAAAACCCCCGTATGGTAAGAGTGACCTCACCCTCCATAATTGTCTTGGAAAACAATTCTGAAATGCTGACCTAATATTTCCAGACTATGGGCCCTATTATGCACTTCTTAACTTGCCGTCTTAAGTCTTAATTAAGACGCACCGCCAGGTTAAGACCTACCGCCACCCTTATTATGCGCTTCATACGCGCTACTGCTATTATGCCAGTGTCGATAGGCGCCCACACATAAGACGTAATACTCCCGTGCATATATTACTCATTGTGGGAGTGTTCATATGTTAATGAAGTGCACTAGGCGCCCCTGCTATTATGCGATCTGACTTTGCTCCTAGCGCTAAGAAGTGGTTTGAAAAGTTTAGACTTCATGCACGTTTTGAAAACACGAGCGCGTCTCCGCGGTTTGCGCATGCATGTGGGCACACATGAACACGCACGTGGCTCCACGGCAAGACGTCAATTACGGTCACAGTATAAATGCTTTATTTCAGAAGGGAGAGGCAGAGAAGCGCGCTGACCTCCTTCTTAGGACTTTCATAATAGCATAGCGCTAATGACTCAACGCAGCCGGTTCTTAAAGGGAATGGCACTTGGCACGCTGATTGGGTTGATTGAGAAGACGCCCAAAACACACCCATGACTAATTTCTTTGCTTAGCGCCTGGTTTTAGGCGCCCACTGCAGCACGCATAATAGCAAAGTGGCCTTGACCACGCCTCCACGTCTTAAGTTTAGATCTACCGCCTCGTCTTATTGCTTAAGACTTATGAAGTGCATAATAGGGCCCTATAAGTCACTCCGGAGTATAAGTCACATCAGTCACAGAATGAGTCATGAAGAGGAAAAAAACCTATATATGTCGTACTGGACTATACAGTAAGTCGCATGTATAGTTGTCACAAGCCTAGAGCGCCCTCGCGTGGCTGTAGACGGTAATGTTTACTCCTTGGTTCATGTCAGTCAGTATGAATTAACATTTTGAAACATTCTATATATGTTGATATATAAGACGCGCCTGACTATAAGTCGCAGGTCAGAGGTCATGGTCTTGTTGAGGTCAGGTGATCTCAATCTCACTGAATTAGCTGTCATACATCGTGGTGTGATTCCCCTAATAACAATAACTTTGAAACAAAACTCTTTCTAATACTGTTGCTATCTTTCTGATAAAAACAACAACAACATGTAGCATAACGTAACAGACACATCTATAACACCTTTACCTGAGGTTGTCATGGTCCAGCACCTGACTGTTGTACCTAACCCTAACCTGACTGTTGTACCTAACCCTAACCTGACTGTTGTACCTAACCCTAACCTGACTGTTGTACCTAACCCTAACCTGACTGTTGTACCTAACCCTAACCTGTTGTCTGTCCTGGTCCCTCTAGCGGAGGTGAAGCGAGTGGGAGACACTCTCCTAGGAATGGCCACTCAGTGTGTCCAGGTGAAGAACGTGGTGAAGACGTCCCCCCAGACCCTCTCCAACCTCTGCCTCAAGATCAACGTCAAGCTGGGCGGCATCAACAACATCCTGGTGCCTCACCAACGGTCAGTACTCACCGTGTCTGAGAGAGACATACCCTCCCTACCCCCCCCCCCCCCCCCCCCCCCGCCTCCACGTCTGCCGTGTACGATGTAGAGAATCTAGTCTTTATTCCTGCAACATATGGTTTTGACCTTTACTCCCCCGCTCCCAGACCCTCCGTGTTCCAGCAGCCGGTCATCTTCCTGGGGGCAGACGTGACACACCCCCCAGCCGGAGACGGAAAGAAGCCCTCCATAGCAGCGGTGCGTTTCAGCTCCTCCTACATTCCTGTACTCACCACCCTAACCCTCGCCCTAACCTCCTACATTCCTGTACTCGCCACCGCCTTCAAACTGCATGCTGCGTCAGCTGACCTTAACCAGAGCAGGAATGGCTTAACCAGAGCAGGCGTGTCTTAACCAGAGCAGGCGTGTCTTAACCAGAGCAGGCGTGTCTTAACCAGAGAGGCGTGGCTTAACCAGAGAAGGCGTGGCTTAACCAGAGACGGCGTGGCTTGGTTTACAACTCACTATTCACTCCCTCCATTCCCTTTCCCTTTTTCCCTCTTTGGTCCTTCCCTTTTTCCTCTCTCTCTCTCTCTCTCTCTCTCTCTGTCTCTCTCTCTCTGTCTCTCTCTGTCTCTCTCTCTCTCTCTGTCTCTCTCTCTCTCTCTCTCTCTCTCTCTCTGTCTCTCTCTCTCTATCTCTCTCTCGTCCCTCCATCCACCTCTCTCTCCAGGTGGTAGGCAGTATGGACGCCCACCCCAGTCGCTACTGTGCCACGGTCAGGGTCCAGCGGCCCAGACAGGAGGTGATCCAGGACCTGGCCTCCATGGTGCGCGAGCTGCTGATCCAGTTCTACAAGTCCACCCGCTACAAACCCACCAGGATCATCTTCTACAGGGACGGGGTCTCGGAGGCCCAGTTCAGACAGGTGAGCTCACACTAACAAGTCTCTCTCTCTCTCTCTCTCTCTCTCTCTCTCTCCCTCTTTCTCTCTCTCCCACTCTCTCTCCCTCTCTCTCTCTCTCTCCCACTCTCTCTCTCTCTCTCCCTCTCTCTCTCTCTCTCTCTCTCTCTCTCTCTCTCCCACTCTCTCTCTCTCTCTCTCTCTCTCCCTCTCTCTCTCTCTCCCACTCTCTCTCTCCCTCTCTCTCTCCCACTCTCTCTCTCTCCCTCTCTCTCTCCCTCCCCCTCTCTTTCTCCCCCTCTCTTTCTCCCCCTCTCTCTCTCTCTCTCTCTCTCTCTCTCTCTCTCTCTCTCTCTCTATCCCCCACTCATTAGGTATCTTGGAGACTGCAGGGAGGTTTTCTCATCTCCACCTAAGGAACATTCTGATTCTCTCACTGTTATTTAGGGGAGAGCGCCCTCTAGTGTTTCTAACTTTATGTTTGGCCTCCCTCTCTCTCTCTCTCTCTCTCTCTCTCTCTCTCTCTCTCTCTCTCTCTCTCTCTTCTCTCTCTCTCTCTCTCTCTCTCTCTCTCTATCTCTCTCCTTGTCTCAAAGGTGCTGTACTATGAGCTGCTGGCCATCCGCGAGGCCTGTATCAGCCTGGAGAAGGAATATCAGCCTGGAATCACCTACATCGTGGTCCAGAAACGCCACCACACACGCCTCTTCTGTGCCGACCGCAATGAGAGGGTGAGTCCATTAACCCCCCCCCCCCACACACACACACACACACACACACACACCCGGCTTAATCACCCCACTGGGATCCTAACAGAGCAGGTTGGAACACGGTGTTACAGTGTTACGGTGTTACGGTGTTACGGTGTTCATTGCTTCATGTTCCTTTTTTAAAATTATTATTATTTCCTCTCTGCTTGTTAACTACTCAAAATGGCCCTTCTAATTACCCCTTTGTCAAGGCCCCGCTCTCTCCCTTCCATGTAATTATGTTCGATTAGAGCATTAGGTCTTGACTGAGGCGCTCTGGAGAGGCACTCAAGGCCGAGTGGAGAGCAGGGCTCTGGATGTAATAACCTTTTCTCCCAGCATGCAACATCTGGACAGCGCTCTTCTCTGGGTCGTTATTATTTTAATTTGTTTGTCGGATTGTGTCGAACACTCTGGCCATGTGTTGTGATTATTACACCATCTCACCAGACACAACAACCTAACAAGGGATTGAACCCCTACAGCTCTCCCTTGGGTTGACTGCCTGCCATCATTCAATTAGTTCTTTGTCCAATTAAAGATAGTTATGGAACTTATGTCATTCTTTTTTCTTTTTTCTTTTTTTTACATCCGATTTTGACTTGAATTATGCTGATATCTGTCTCATCTCCCTCCACACAGTCCTCAAACTAACAAACTTTTGTGAAATAAGCTTTTGGTCAAGGGATTGGGGGCGTGTGCTACTTTCTGTCCAATCAAATCATTTATTGTAAAAATGTCTGTCTATTTAGGTGACCCACCTAGCTCAATATACTAAACTCCTCAAAAAAATGTAAAATGTTATTTCGGTCAATTAATCCTCCACTTTAATAATACCAATTGGTATTGTATTTGATATCGTTGGAAGCCTGATTATGGGATGGCCACTGGCTCCAGAACATCATTCTGCCTGTCTGTCTGTCTGACTGTCTGTCTGACTGTCTGTCTGCCTGATTATGGGATGGCCACTGGCTCCAGAACATCATTCTCATATCTCACTGTGGGAGAGTTCAACCATCCAATCCACCAAGCAACTCAAAACCAGAGTGAATACCAACAGAAGAATATTGCAGGGGATTTTGGCACATATTATTTGGGCCACTACCCACACGTTTAGCTGTGTTGCTCATTCCACGAATGCATGATCCTTACAAGTTGTACCTCGTTGTAAAGGTGACTAATCAGGCTTTCCAACGATATAAAATTCAATACCAATTGGTATCATTAAAGGGGGGGAATAATCGACCGAAATAACGTTTCCGAACTTTTTTTGAGGAGTTTAGTATATTGTAACTTCAGTATTTCCTCCTTTTTGAATTAGTTGTATTGTGACGTTCGGGGTTGAAGTAGAGGACATGGTTAATAACCGTCAATTCACCTGTCAATTCACCTGTCAATTCACCTGTCAATTCACCTGTCAATTCACCGGTCAATTCACCTGTCAATTCACCTCTCAATTCACCGGTCAATTCACCTCTCAATTCACCTGTCAATTCACCTCTCAATTCACCGGTCAATTCACCTGTCAATTCACCTCTCAATTCACCTGTCAATTCACCTGTCAATTCACCTCTCAATTCACCTGTCAATTCACCTCTCAATTCACCTGTCAATTCACCTCTCAATTCACCTCTCAATTCACCTGTCAATTCACCTGTTAATTCACCTCTCAATTCACCTCTCAATTCACCTGTCAATTCACCTCTCAATTCACCTGTCAATTCACCTCTCAATTCACCTCTCAATTCACCTGTCAATTCACCTGTCAATTCACCTGTCAATTCACCTGTCAATTCACCTGTCAATTCACCTGTCAATTCACCTCTCAATTCACCTGTCAATTCACCTCTCAATTCACCTGTCAATTCACCTCTCAATTCACCTCTCAATTCACCTGTCAATTCACCTGTCAATTCACCTGTCAATTCACCTGTCAATTCACCTCTCAATTCACCTCTCAATTCACCTGTCAATTCACCTGTCAATTCACCTGTCAATTCACCTGTCAATTCACCTGTCAATTCACCTGTCAATTCACCTCTCAATTCACCTGTCAATTCACCTGTCAATTCACCTGTCAATTCACCTGTCAATTCACCTCTCAATTCACCTGTCAATTCACCTGTCAATTCACCTGTCAATTCACCTGTCAATTCACCTCTCAATTCACCTGTCAATTCACCTGTCAGGTTGGCCGTAGCGGGAACATCCCTGCTGGCACCACGGTGGACACGGACATCACGCATCCCTACGAGTTTGACTTTTACCTCTGCAGTCACGCTGGAATACAGGTACACCCCCGCCCCGCATCCTCCGCCTGTCCCCCCAGCCTGGCTCTGCTGAGGGTTAGGGTTAGCTGTTCTCTCTGTCTGTTCTCTGTGCTGTTCTCTCTGCTGTTCTCTCTCTGCTGTTCTCTCTGCTGTTCTCTCTGCTGTTCTCTCTGCTGTTCTCTCTGCTGTTCACTGTGCTGTTCTCTCTGCTGTTCTCTCTCTGCTGTTCTCTCTGCTGTTCTCTCTCTGCTGTTCTCTCTGCTGTTCTCTCTCTGCTGTTCTCTCTGCTGTTCTCTCTGCTGTTCACTCTGCTGTTCTCTCTGCTGTTCTCTCTGCTGTTCTCTCTCTGCTGTTCTCTCTGCTGTTCTCTCTGCTGTTCTCTCTGCTGTTCTCTCTCTGCTGTTCTCTCTGCTGTTCTCTCTGCTGTTCTCTCTGCTGTTCTCTCTGCTGTTCTCTCTGCTGTTCTCTCTGCTGTTCTCTCTCTCTGCTGTTCTCTCTGTCTGTTCTCTCTGCTGTTCTCTCTGCTGTTCTCTCTGCTGTTCTCTCTGCTGTTCTCTCTGCTGTTCTCTCTGCTGTTCTCTCTGCTGTTCTCTCTCTGCTGTTCTCTCTGCTGTTCTCTCTGCTGTTCTCTGTGCTGTTCTCTCTGCTGTTCTCTCTGCTGTTCTCTCTCTGCTGTTCTCTCTGCTGTTCTCTCTGCTGTTCTCTCTCTGCTGTTCTCTCTGCTGTTCTCTCTGCTGTTCTCTCTGCTGTTCTCTCTGCTGTTCTCTCTGCTGTTCTCTCTGCTGTTCTCTCTCTGCTGTTCTCTCTGCTGTTCTCTCTCTGCTGTTCTCTCTGCTGTTCTCTCTGCTGTTCTCTCTGCTGTTCTCTCTGCTGTTCTCTCTGCTGTTCTCTCTGCTGTTCTCTCTCTGCTGTTCTCTCTGCTGTTCTCTCTGCTGTTCTCTCTGCTGTTCTCTCTCTGCTGTTCTCTCTGCTGTTCTCTCTGCTGTTCTCTCTGCTGTTCTCTCTCTGCTGTTCTCTCTCTGCTGTTCTCTCTGCTGTTCTCTCTGCTGTTCTCTCTGCTGTTCTCTCTCTGCTGTTCTCTCTCTGCTGTTCTCTCTCTGCTGTTCTCTCTGCTGTTCTCTCTGTGCTGTTCTCTCTGCTGTTCACTCTGCTGTTCTCTCTCTCTGCTGTTCTCTCTGCTGTTCTCTCTGCTGTTCTCTCTGCTGTTCTCTCTGCTGTTCTCTCTGCTGTTCTCTCTCTGCTGTTCTCTCTGCTGTTCTCTCTGCTGTTCTCTCTCTGCTGTTCTCTCTGCTGTTCACTCTGCTGTTCTCTCTCTGCTGTTCTCTCTGCTGTTCTCTGTGCTGTTCTCTCTGCTGTTCTCTCTGCTGTTCTCTCTGCTGTTCTCTCTGCTGTTCTCTCTCTCTGCTGTTCTCTCTCTGCTGTTCTCTCTGCTGTTCTCTCTCTCTGCTGTTCTCTCTGCTGTTCTCTCTGCTGTTCTCTCTCTGCTGTTCTCTCTGCTGTTCTCTCTCTGCTGTTCTCTCTGCTGTTCTCTCTCTGCTGTTCTCTCTCTGCTGTTCTCTCTGCTGTTCTCT
>NC_137680.1:465070-470070 GCF_963989245.1 Nansenia antarctica | reverse complement strand
CTCTTCCTCCTCTCTCCTCCCATCCACCCCTCTCCTCCCATCCACCCCTCTCCTCCTCCTCTCCCCCATCCACCCCTCTCCCCCTCCTCTCCTCCCATCCACCCCTCTCCTCCACCCCTCCCATCCACCCCTCTCCTCCACCCCTCCCATCCACCCCTCTCCTCCCATCCACCCCTCTCCTCCCATCCACCCCTCTCCTCCACCCCTCCCATCCACCCCTCTCCTCCCATCCACCTCTCTCCTCCCATCCACCCCTCTCCTCCACCTCTCCCATCCACCCCTCTCCTCCTCCTCTCTCCTCCCATCCACCCCTCTCCTCCTCCTCTCTCCTCCCATCCACCCCTCTCCTCCTCCTCTCCCCCAGTATCTCCCTTCTTTGGTCCAGAGGGAGGTTTGGTTGTTTATTTAGTCAGGATGTCTGTCGTGTTGACATTCTCTTGTGCAATCTGTAAATCGCTCCCTTCATCATCGTCATCATCGTCATCATCGCCTTTTACCTCAGCTCACTTTTAACGGCAGCACTTTTTCAGTTTGCTCTTTTTATTCTTTCTATTTTTCATGATAGTTTTTTTTCTTTCTTTTTTTTCTCAATGGTTAAGGAGAAGGAAAGGAAAAGAATGATGAGTTTGTGATTATTTCTGAGGTAAAAGCTTCAGTCCGGTGTCTGGTTCTGTCTGGATCTGTCTGGTTCTGTCTGGTTCTGTCTGGTTCTGTCTAGATCTGTCTGGGTGCAGACGTGTCACGGTCCAATTTGCCACTGAACGTTTTAGTTCTCTTTCTCCTCCATCGTTTTTTTTAAGCCAATGGTGACTTAACAAAAAGTGTAAATCATGTCAATCGACCAACTATGTGTACGAGTCAAAACCAAGCTTTTATTTTGAGCACAGTGCCACAGCTGAGCGGTGTACGTGCTCCCCTACGGTCAGAACCTACCTGGGGGATTCTGCTTCTCATGTGATGACTGACATGTTTAGATGTTTAGAGAACCTGACCAGTTAAGTGAACCTGACCAGTTAAGTGAACCTGACCAGTTAAGTGAACCTGACCAGTTAAGTGCCGCTGTACACAGTGGCACGCCTCACTGAGTGTGATGCACTAATATCATAACCCTGAATGAATATCCAACGGCAGCCATCTTGGGCTTTTATGTCGATCAACATTACAATGTCATCCTTATGTAATTTCCTTTCCAGTTCACATTTGTGATTTCTTTCTTTTTTTATCGTTCTCAGAAATATTTATTAGTACTCTCATTGATTGAAGATACAGTTACACGTCATTTCTGCGTTCTTGATCTTTGCTCTCTCTCTCTCTCTCTCTCTCTCGCTCTCGCTCTCTCTCTCTCCATCCATCCCCTCTCTCCCCCTCTCTCTCTCTCTCCATCCATCCCTCTCTCTCTCTCCATCCATCCCCTCTCTCCCCCTCTCTCTCTCTCTCTCTCGCTCTCTCTCTCCATCCATCCCTCTCTCTCTCTCCATCCATCCCCTCTTGATTTTAAGATTGATGGTGAATCCTGAGTTGAATGACAGATCATGACACTTTCCTCTAGTGCAATAATCAGTAACCAGAGGGAGGCGTCTAATGGAAGAGGGAGGTTTGTAGAGACAGTAGAGGACAGTAGAGGGCAGTAGAGAACAGTAGAGAACAGTAGAGAACAGTAAGAGAACAGTAAGAGAACAGTAGAGAGCAGTAGAGGGACAGTAGAGGGCAGTAGAGGGCAGTAGAGAACAGTAGAGGGCAGTAGAGACCAGTAGAGGACAGTAGAGAACAGTAGAGGACAGTAGAGGACAGTAGAGGACAGTAGAGAACAGTAGAGGGCAGTAGAGAACAGTAGAGGGCGGTAGAGGGCAGTAGAGAACAGTAGAGGGACAGTAGAGGGACAGTAGAGGGCAGTAGAGAACAGTAGAGAACAGTAGAGAACAGTAGAGGACAGTAGAGGACAGTAGAGAACAGTAGAGAGCAGTAGAGAGCAGTAGAGGGCAGTAAAGGACAGTAGAGGCCAGTAGAGAACAGTAGAGACCAGTAGAGGACAGTAGAGAGCAGTAGAGAACAGTAGAGGACAGTAGAGAACAGTAGAGGACAGTAGAGGACAGTAGAGGACAGTAGAGACCAGTAGAGACCAGTAGAGAACAGTAGAGGACAGTAGAGAGCAGTAGAGGACAGTAGAGACCAGTAGAGAACAGTAGAGGACAGTAGAGACCAGTAGAGAACAGTAGAGGGCAGTAGAGAACAGTAAGAGAACAGTAGAGGGCAGTAGAGAACAGTAGAGAACAGTAGAGGGCAGTAGAGAACAGTAGAGACCAGTAGAGGACAGTAGAGAACAGTAGAGGACAGTAGAGAACAGTAGAGAACAGTAGAGAACAGTAGAGACCAGTAGAGAACAGTAGAGAACAGTAGAGAACAGTAGAGGGCAGTAGAGAACAGTAGAGACCAGTAGAGACCAGTAGAGGACAGTAGAGGGACAGTAGAGGGCAGTAGAGAGCAGTAAGAGAGCAGTAGAGAGCAGTAGAGGACAGTAGAGGACAGTAGAGGGCAGTAGAGAACAGTAGAGAACAGTAAGTAGCACAACCAGATCTCAACCTTAGCAGAGGAAGGGAGAGCTCTTGAGCGGGAAGGAGTTGCAGAATATTGTGTTTCTATGGCAACATATTTTAACCACAAAAGTGGCACTTTTTCTTGTTCTCCCTCTACGTTTAGGGACGTCCGGAGGGAAGTGTTTATAAAGTATAAAGTGTTTGAAGTATAAAGTGTTTATAAAGTATAAAGTGTTTGAAGTATAAAGTGTTTGCCATAAGTATGTTATGGGGTAGTAATCAAGTGCCTGGGTTAGGAGATGATGGTTACATAAAGGTTGTATGGATGGACTATGAAGTGTAGGTCCTCGCCTGTAAAATATAATGTATTTAAACAGCGGAGCAACAGTTAGGTTAGGTAGACTTTTTATACATCTCATTTGAATCAACTTGAGACAGATATATTGTGTATAATGACCATGTCTCAATGTCTCAACTTGTCTTTGCTTGGCAGTAGTTCTCTAGCAGATCCAGTTATGCTGCACTCTGTCTGTCCTCATCAAACGTGGACCTAGCTGCTATTCTACATGTACTTAACGTGGGGAAGGATGAAGGATGGAGGATGGAGGCTTCAGTGTCAGGAGACAGGAGAGCCTAGTGGGGTGAACTGCGCCACTACCAGAAACTGAACATTCAGACCTGTGGTTCTGTCAATGTTCCTATAGAACTAGACAACGTGTGTGGCTGTGGGTTTGGACCCGCTGAGCTTGCCTGTTCAGTGACCTGGAACATGTCAAACAGTGTTTAGGAGTGAAGACAATAATCTGCACTAAAAGAAGCATGTGTGTGAGGCTGAACACAGGCCTGGTGCTATGGGATGTGTGGCCCCTATGTTGGAGTCTCTACGTGGGGTCAGGGGGATAAAAACAAAATGTAGTAGACCTCTCTCAGTGAGGTAGATGAGACGGTCCTTGTTTTTGTTTGTGTGGGGAAGCGAGGGAGGAAGCTAGGGATTTCTTGTCGTAGTCAACTGTTAGTTGAAATGGTCGCCAGTGAACATCTCTTGACGGTACAATGATACAAAGCTCTCAAGGCTAGGACAGTAGGACTGAACAGTGAAGTCTGGTAGAATCTGTTTACCCTCGTTGCTTTTGACTGCCTTCCCCCTGGCTGGCCTTTCACCCTGTGGAGGTTTGACTGCCTTCCCCCTGGCTGGCCTTCCACCCTGTGGAGGTCGATGGGTTTGACTGCCTTCCCCCTGGCTGGCCTTCCACCCTGTGGAGGTCGATGGGTTTGACTGCCTTCCCCCTGGCTGGCCTTTCACCCTGTGGAGGTCGATGGGTTTGAGCCTTCATGTTTTCACTAGCGTCCGAAAGCCTTTTTAAGCCAGATTGGACGACGTATATTTGTACATTTTAAATTATGTATTGCACACCACTTATTTTTGCTAACAAAATAAAATTAAAAATAGTAGCGTAGTTGAATATTAATCAGTTACAATAATATAATGAAAATTAACGGTTATAAACGTATAATAGAGTTTTAATAATGCAATAGACTGTTGACTCGTTCCTGTGACAACGTATAACATATAGTGTCTGTGTCTGTGTACAGAAGCGTGGGCAGTATTAGGCAGGTGTGTGTCTGGATTGTTATACTGGGTTATGGTTATGTTGGGTTATGGTTATGTTGGGTTATGGTTATGTTGGGTTATGGTTATGTTGGGTTATGGTTATGTTGGGTTATGGTTATGTTGGGTTATGGTTAGGGACATGGACTTACCGCCTCTGATTTTCGCGGAAAAAAAAGAAATAAAACAAAAAGTCCTTTTATTCCTTTTATTCTCTCCCTTTTTGCAGATGTTCAATAAGTCAGAGGCTTGTCGTACGCACCGATAAGAGTATGGACTCTTGTTTCAGGATGCGTTCGTAAACACGCTCTGGAAATCTGCTCAGAGCGCTCTGGTTTCAACTGAAATTAGTTCATTTCCGAACGGTCAGAGAGCGGTCAGGATGCGCTCCGGGACTCTCAGAGGGTATTTACGAACGCACCCTTACACTTGTTGTTACCAGGTGTTCCACACAGGAGGAGAGAAGCGTGTGTGTGTGTGTCTGTGTGTGTGTGTGTGTGTGTGTGTGTGTGTGTCTGTGTGTGTGTGTGTGTGTCTGTGTCTGTCTGTGTGTGTCTGTGTGTGTGTGAGTGTGTGTGTGTGTGTGTGTGTGTGTGTCTGTGTGTGTGTGTGTGTGTGTGTGTGTGTGTGTGTGTGTCTGTGTGTGTGTGTGTGTCTGTGTCTGTCTGTGTGTGTCTGTGTGTGTGTGAGTGTGTGTGTGTGTGTGTGTGTCTGTGTGTGTGTGTCTGTGTCTGTGTGTGTGTGTGTGTGTGTGTGTGTGTGTGTCTGTGTGTGTGTGAGTGTGTGTGTGTGTCTGTGTGTGTGTGTGTGTGTGTGTGTCTGTGTGTGTGTGAGTGTGTGTGTGTGTCTGTGTGTGT
>NC_137680.1:407570-460070 GCF_963989245.1 Nansenia antarctica | reverse complement strand
TAACACTTACCCAACTTTGAAAATTGTTCTTCATTGAGCCAACTTTTTATTTTGTTGTCCTATTTAAATGTGTTGTTCTTTTATTATATATATGTGTGTGTACATATATATAAATATATGCTAAATATGTTATGGTGTATTTATTGAGTGTGGCTGGAGCCTCCGTGTGACATGGCAGCATGGTGGGGAGGAGCCTGGTGGACAAGGCCTCACCTCCCCTCCCCCCTCCCTGATGGAGCCTTACCCCTCCTCCCTCCCTCCCTCCCTCCCTGATGGAGCCTTACCCCCCCTCCCTCCCCCCTCCCTAATGGAGCCTTACCCCTCCTCCCTCCCTCCCTGACGGAGCCTTACCCCCCCTCCCTCCCCCCTCCCTGACGGAGCCTTATCCTCCCCAAAATACGTAAGCACAACAACATGGCCAGGTTGGGGCGTCAGGGGGTGTGGCAGGGCACAGGGGATGGAGGGAGGCAGACTCCCTGTGTTTAGTCTGATTAGGCCATGACCACCACTACACGTCTCATCTCTGTAGGGGGAAGGGAACCTTTCCTGAAGCCCTCTGACTGAGCGTTTAAAGGCGGGCTTCCCCAACCCAGGGCTGCTAATGTGCTGCTAGCCATGCTAATGTGCTAGCCATGCTAATGTCCTAACCATGCTAACGTGCTAACCATGCTAATGTGCTAGCCGTGCTAACTCCCCTGGGCTGGTGCAGAGCAGGTGGACAAGAAGAGGAGAAAGGGACGGAGGGAACGATGATGCAAAGGCAGAAGCGTGGCTGGGCGACAGGGTTAGGGTTAGGACTTGTTTCTGCCCTAGTAGGTTATCACGCCCAGTCAAGTTGTTCTTGTGCCAGAGCCTTTTACAGCGAGATGTAGAGACTGCGTCCCATTCCACTCAGATACAAGCCTCAGCCTTACGTGTGGTCTTACAACGTCGTTAGTTCTATTCATGACTTTGGGATGCCTGAGTTGGGTACAAAGAAACCCCCCCCCCTGTCACCCCCGTCTCGCGTCCAAACCACTAGCAGAGCTGCAGTAGTGACTGAGTGAGCGTTGACGTACGAACGTGTAGCTCTTTTGAAACTTGTCTCGTCCGTGTCCCAGTCCATGGATGTGAGTAAGAACAGGAACCAGAGTACTGTACTAGTGCCTGTATAATGTACTAGTGTACTGTACTAGAGCCGGTATAACGAGCCAACGTGTTGTGATGACTTAGCTGTTCTGTTCCGCCCAGCGTGTCTGTCCTCGTCCTGGGTTCAGAGGCGTGGAGTTTGTGCGAGGGTTGAACTTCCTGTTCGAAAACCAAATAGACTCTCCGTCGACGGAGACAGATCTCTCGGTTAAACAAATGTGTGCTCTGAAGTTTACTCCTTTTTAGCGGTCTGTTTTAATGTGCATGCAGTTATTGCTTGCTTTCACTCCATCGGCATTCCAGAAAGGATTATGAACCAAATATTGCATTAGAGATGATCTGCTGCTGCTGTCCTAATGTAGACCATGGTTGGAAGACATATGCTGACCTCTACGTGACCTCTACGTGCTCCTGTACGGTGTGTCCGCAGTTCAGCCCTCATCAGTATTGTCCCGTCAATTTTGTGTCGCTTCTTTTTAATTGTACGTAAGTCAGGATTGTGTCTAGTACCATTGAGTGAGGCACCAGCAAAACATGGGTGTTTGATGAACAGTGACCTTTTCCCCCCAATGAGTTCCATGCCCCTTTCTCTCTCTCTCTCTCTCTCTCTCTCTCTCTCTCTCTCTCTCTCTCTCTCTCTCTCTCTCTCTCTCTCTCTCTCTCTCTCTCTCTCTCTTTCTCTCTCTCCCCCTTACTCTGTATGTTGCAAAGACTCTCTGTTGTACCAACAGGTCTATATTTCCGTTTTAAATGACTCTTTGTTTTATAACTCTATTTTCGGTAAATGGCCTTTTAGTGTTGCTTTGCTTCAGTTTGAAGTGTATATTTCACTAATACTTGCAATAAAAAGCTTTGCTTTAACTTGTCTGTCACCCAGTGATTTGTTACAACACACATGCACATTTGAGGGTGAAATTATTAATATTAATATTATTATTATATTATATACAGTGGGGTGCAAAGATTTGTCTACCCCTGGTTTAAATGTCTTATAATTAGGCCCGATCCTTTCTACCCCTATGACTCGTTTTCGCTTTGGAGCCAAGGCCTCTGAACAGAGCCACAAGCCGTAGTGGTTGAAATGTTTCCCTATGAAATGGGACGACCCTTCAAGACCCTGATACGTCATCAAAAGCATTGACGCTCGCGACTCATTCACAACTTAAGTTTGACCCTATCGGATCAATCGATCAAACAAGTCATCAAATAAAACAGAACAATGCTTCACTGTCGGACGGCAGAATAACGGCGCTCTGTAGGCTATGAACCTGTAGGCTATGAATGTTGGTGACATCACAAAATTAGATTATTATTGAGGACGCGCGAATGCAAAACATATACATACAAAATAGGTACATGCCCAATTCCACAGTGTTCTAAAGTCATGTCTGATATAATTTCACATACTAGTCAAGAGATAAAACAATATTACCAGTGATGTAGAAACAAATACACGTTTTATTCAATATACTTTATTTACATTACACAATGTATATTTGTGTTGTATATGGATGTGTAAATGTTTCAAACTACATAAATACACATAACTTTATTATAAAGTGTCCGGTATTCGATCTATATTATATAATATTATTAGGTATAATTGTACTATATGATACTAGTAACTATACTATTAGTTAAAGATAGCATTGATTTTAATATATTAACACATACTCAATGCTTCACTGTCGGACGGCAGAATAACGGTTATAATAGCTCTGTAGGCTATGAACCTGCTCCGACCCTGCCAGTGACTGATGTAGGACAACACTGGAACAACTTTGCGACTGAACTTAC
This sequence comes from Nansenia antarctica, assembly GCF_963989245.1. NCBI lineage: Eukaryota > Metazoa > Chordata > Actinopteri > Argentiniformes > Microstomatidae > Nansenia > Nansenia antarctica. The sequence continues at coordinate 457,145 of NC_137680.1, read as the reverse complement.
ATTTCGGGCGTCATATGCCATTAAAGCGGGGAAATAGACATGTAAAAATGCATAACTATCAGTCACAAATCAGCCTTAATATATGTAACGTTAGATAGATAACGGTTTTTGGTTAAATAAGTGCCCCCCCAAGATGGCCCATCCATATGTGCCATCGCAAGAAGGTTTGCTGTGTCTCCGAGCACAACATCGTAGAGGAGACACCTGGAGACGGGCCGTTACACGAGGAGAGCTTATTATTAAATTTATTATTATTATTATTATTATTATTATTAATTTGGGCAACTCGAAAAATGTTGACTGGTGGATTTCCAATGTCCCGTTGTTCTATTGGTTGATTAAGACAAGCCGTGGAACGGACAGTTACCTGGATACCAACGCTGTCTGGAGCTCAGAGAGAAGCTCGGTGGGCCTTCAGGCAGAACACTGTTATATAAGTAAGTTATATAAGTAAGTTATATAAGTAAGTTAGCTATAATTTACTAATGTTTACCGAGTAACATGATGAGGATGAGAAGATACAAAACGCAATCAGCGGAATGAGCTTTACCAAACACGTCATCTCATAGTGTGACAACTGTCAACTGTCATATAACCTCGCCAATCAAAACCACCTGCATATCAATGAGGTCTCTTCCTTCCTGACATAGACTTCCACTGTTTCCCCTCATTGTGTTACTAATATATATAATGCCAAATCAGTGATTGCCTTGTCCTCAAGGGGAGTCAAGCAAACGGCCAGTTATCGAAGGAGGGGATTGCGCATGCGCAGGTATTTAATGTTGATCATCATTATCCCTGCGTTAAAATAACTGTCCGTTAATAACATTAACATTAATAACATTAACATTAATAATACCACTAAAGATGAATTATTCACATACATGAACGGAGACGAGCTCATTGAAGTGTCGTAGACGATTCCTCAATCAAATCACGTGACATATGTCCATCAGTCTGTCCATCAGTCTGTCCATCAGCGGCACGCGTCACTCCTCTGACGTCACCGAAGACAAACTAGCACGTGTGTTTCTAATAAAGCCAAACCTTGTTTCTGACCAGCCGTCGACTGTCCGCTAGATGTATTAGACAGCAAACAGGTTAGTACAGTAACAGGTTAGTACAGTAAAAGGTTAGTACGCTGGTTTACATCAATAGAGGCTATGTACACAATCCACTGTACTATACTGCACAGATAGTCAACTAGGGTTGTCATATTTCACAAGAAAGTATTTTTTCACATTATTTTAAAGTGTCACAGTTTGCAGGCTTGAAAATGTACATGTTTGTGCCTCAGCACTAGCTGCCATACAATCCGTCCGGGCCAGAACTTAGGCCTTTTCTGTGTTCAGGGCCTTGACGGCCCTGTGGTAGAAGCTGTCCTTTAGTCTGTTTGTCTTAGCGGCAGGGGTCCTGTACCTCCTAGTACCTCCTGTTACGTCACTTACTTAGTCTAACACTTTTATTGTAATTAAACGGTGAACGAAATCAGTGTAGCTGTTTCTTGTCTTTATGAATGAGTTAACATTATTTATTAAAAATCCTTGAAATGACTGAGATCAAAACTAACAATGTACATTGAATGAACAACCCTTTGTGACTGCGCTTACGTCATCTGATACCCTGCAGTACTGACTTATAACCACATGAGGGCGCCATCATCACGGCCACATAGCAGGCCTCTCTTCAATATTCGACTGAATTAAAAGAATGAGTGAGTGTTGACATGCACTCCTCAATATGTAAATCATTAGTAATTTGTAAATCCCACACAGTTGGTTTTCTAGCTAGCCAGCTAGATATTTAACACGATACAGCCGCACCTTTTAATTGAGAAGTTAAATGGGCTTAATATCCTCCACCCCCTCATTATAAAATGGTATCACTCCTTTTTAACTAACCGCACACAGCGGGTCAGTGTTAATGGCACTCTTTCGGAACTCAGAACCATAAGCACTGGTGCTCCACAGGGTGTAGTCAGTTCCCCTGTGCTCTTTACTTTATACACAAACGAGTGCAGAAGCACCTACCCTAGCAATCGCATTATTACATTTTCGGATGACACTGCCATCCTTGCTTTAATTAAAAAGGACAGTGACCTAAATGACTATTATTCTGAAATCCAGAGGGTTGTTAAATGGTGTGATGCTAACTGCCTTGTTTTAAATGTTAAGAAGACTGAGGGGATGGTGTTCGACCCCAGAGGTGTTGGGGACCACAGGCCTGTGGTCATCCACAAACAATCCATCTCGCACGTCGCCTCTTACAAGTATCTTGGGGTTTTCATTGACGAATCACTCACCTGGAGCACTCATGTAGACAGCCTTTGTAACAGATTACAACAACGACTACACTTCCTACGCCGCCTTAGAGTTCATGGTGTTGACCAAAAATGTATGCTACTCTTCTACCAGTCTGTCTTGAGAGTCTCATCAGATACGGCATTACATCTTGGGTTGGTAACCTATCTGTACAACTAAGGTCCAAACTGGTCTGACTGATGCAGACTGCATGGAAGATCATAGGGGTGAAAGACCACTCATCCCTGCAGTCTATTTTTGAACAGGCTACTCTCAGACAGGCTAATAGAATCCTCACGAATCCCTCCCATGTCCTACATGCAGAGTTTGACCTGCTGCCCTCTGGGAGGAGGTTCAGAGTCCCCCGCTCTAGATTCCACACATTTAAAAATTATTTTATTCCGGTTTCTGTTCAACTTTTAAACTGCACCAGATGAATGTGAACATATCTTGCTTATCGTTTTATTTCCACTCTTGTCTTAATCAGGGCTGCCTTCTGTCTGTGTTTGAACATTCTGTATTGTCTGTCTGTCTGTCTGTCTGTGTTTGAACATGCTGTTTTGTCTGTCTGTCTGTCTGTCTGTCTGTCTGTCTGTGTTTGAACATGCTGTATTGTCTGTCTGTCTGTCTGTCTGTGTTTGAACATGCTGTATTGTCTGTCTGTCTGTCTGTCTGTGTTTGAACATTCTGTATTGTCTGTCTGTCTGTCTGTCTGTGTTTGAACATGCTGTTTTGTCTGTCTGTCTGTCTGTCTGTGTTTGAACATGCTGTATTGTCTGTCTGTCTGTCTGTCTGTGTTTGAACATGCTGTATTGTCTGTCTGTCTGTCTGTGTTTGAACATGCTGTATTGTCTGTCTGTCTGTCTGTGTTTGAACATGCTGTATTGTCTGTCTGTCTGTGTTTGAACATGCTGTATTGTCTGTCTGTCTGTGTTTGAACATGCTGTATTGTCTGTCTGTCTGTCTGTGTTTGAACATGCTGTATTGTCTGTCTGTCTTTGTTTGAACATGCTGTATTGTCTGTCTGTCTGTCTGTCTGTGTTTTAACATGCTGTATTGTCTGTCTGTCTGTCTGTGTTTTAACATGCTGTTTTGTCTGTCTGTCTGTCTGTGTTTTAACATGCTGTTTTGTCTGTCTGTCTGTCTGTCTGTCTGTGTTTGAACATGCTGTATTGTCTGTCTGTCTGTCTGTGTTTGAACATGCTGTATTGTCTGTCTGTCTGTCTGTGTTTTAACATGCTGTTTTGTCTGTCTGTCTGTCTGTCTGTCTTTTAACATGCTGTTTTGTCTGTCTGTCTGTCTGTCTGTCTGTGTTTGAACATGCTGTACTGTCTGTCTGTCTGTGTTTGAACATGCTGTATTGTCTGTCTGTCTGTGTTTTAACATGCTGTTTTGTCTGTCTGTCTGTCTGTCTGTCTGTCTGTGTTTGAACATGCTGTACTGTCTGTCTGTCTGTCTGTGTTTGAACATGCTGTACTGTCTGTCTGTCTGTCTGTGTTTGAACATGCTGTACTGTCTGTTGGTCTGTGTTGGCTGCTGTGGGGTGTAAGGCCAATACACATTTCCCAGTGATGGGACAATAAAGTGACTTTTGACTTTGATATCTCACTGAAGTTAGTCTTCTTGTTCATGTCAACTCTTGCTTTGGTGCTGGTCGGCAGGAATCAGCCGTCAGTGTTGGAGCAAGGGGAAGGGGGACGCATTTGCGAACGCACAAGGCTTGTTGTTAAGAGACGTTGCTAAGGGAAGTGGATGTATTCAATGTACAAAGATGATATGATTCAAAGAAATACATCACATAGAACAAGATATGCCTCTCTGACATGTGTAGAGTCATCATGAGGTCACACAGGTCTCTGTTTCACAAACACTTTATTGATATTGACACAGTCATCATCATCATCATCATCATCATCATCATCATCATCATCATCATATTAAAATGAAGGACTATAGGGCTAGTTCAGGCTAGTAGACTAGTGCTGCCACTATGGCGCCTCTGTCAGAATGAGAAGGAGGAGGCAGAAGATGATACAGTTATTGTAATAATTACAACTAAAACACAGAGGCAATACAGTATCTGAACTCAAACACACAACTTGACCAACTCTTACACACATCCACTCTCTCTCCTCAGGGTCAGAGACTCTGGGTCTCAGAGTTCATCACCAGTCTGACTGATAATATAATGATTCATCTGGATTGTTTCACCATCACTTGCATTTCTAATAAAATAATAATAAAAGGTGATAAAAGAATATACAAAAAAAATTAATGCTTCTGATTTGTCAGTCTATTGGACTTTTCACATATTTCACAATGAGCAAATAACCAACTGGTTGTCATCAACTGCTGCAGACAGGATCTGAGGCAGGAGTATAAACCTACACTGACACAGTCCTGAAGACTTTACAGTCAGAGACTCCATCTCACAGGACCTGTGCTGCTGCCCTCTAGTGGTCAGAGTGGGACTGACACTACACACAAGGGACACATGGCTACGTAATACAGCATCACAGCTCAAATACCCAATGTGACTGACTCTTATGTACATACACTGCTGCCCTCTAGTGGTCAGAGTGGGACTGATGTAACCAGCAGGGCTCAAACTGGGGACCTCTCCCCTGGATGACCCAGGGTGTATGAAGTGTATGAAGCTTGATGTGTGTAAAACTACATCATGACATCATGTTATGATCCATCATGTTTCAGCCTGAGGTGTTCAGTGTGATCTCTTCTGTAAGTAATTACAGAAAAAGTAAATGACATTTCTGTCATGGCTTCCGCATTTTGGCCAACGAGAGAGTCGTAATCATGTGCTACCAAGCGGACCAATCACAGAGCTTACTGTTGCGTAGGCACTGCCGCGTACGCGAATTTGCGAAACCTAGGATGGTAGGGGAAGGCAGGGCAATACCGCTACCTGATTGGTTGGCGAAGCACTCGTGAAGAGCCCCCTCATTGGCTGGCGAGTCTACCATCTCTTTGCTATAAGACTCTTTGCTATAAGCTAGCAATATTGGGCTAACGGCGTGTGAACGGGTTGAAATGCGTGTGTCTCACGCCCAGAGAAGTTAGAAGTCATACGGAAACATGTTTATTGACTGGGCAGCACAGTGTAAACACAGAGTTCAAGTTTAAACAACTCCGTAGCCTACGCCGTCGATTTTACGCAGAAGCATAAACTGGGCTTTAGACTAGTTTACACAGGGTCACTGAGCCATCGTCCCAAACCCTAAACCCAAACCCAAACCCTGGGTAGAGGGGCTCAGTGAACGTGGAGTGGAATGTGTGCAGGAGGGTCAGTGTGTCAGAGGAGACGCTGTAGAAGGACAGAGTGCCGGCCGGCCAGTCCAGATACACTCCTACTCTCTGGGAGCGGGAGGAGGGGGCACGTATGTAAGTACTCTTATCATTGTGCCAGGCAGAGTAACTGTCAGAGCAGAACAGACTCCAGGACTTGTCATTGTATCCCAACCCACAGTCATTACCCTGTCCTCTCCTGCTGATTCCTTTATATGTCACTGCTATATCAGCCCCTCCCACTCCCCTCCTCTCTACCTCCCAGTAGCAGCGGCCAGTCAGACCCTCTCTACACAGCACCTGTTCATAGTGCTTAAACCTCTCTGGGTGATCAGGATACGGCTGCTCTCCCCCCAGTGTCACCCTCCTGTTCTCCTCAGACAGAGAGAGGCTTCTGTCTGCTGTGTTTGGGTCCAGTGTGAGCTCACAGGCATCTGAATGAGAGGTCCAAAATAATCATCAAATCAATACAATTGGATACATTACAATAAATTACACACACACACACACACACACACACACACACACACACACTGGACACGGCTGGAGCATGAGTGCAGATGCTGAGTGCTGCCAGGCTCACTCAGGTATATGTGTCTGTCTCCCTCCAGTGGTGCTAAGTGGAAGTGGCGCCTGTGTGGGCCTGTGTGTGTGATGATGAGATGATGAGGGTGATGGGGGGTGATAGGAAGGTCGTAGAGACACCATTCAAATGGTTTTAGATTCCCTGTCCTCTGGTCTATCCGGGGGTGTTGGAATTGTTCTCCTAACCCGCGGGGAACCATACGTTATTATCCCCGGGAGGGGTCACACTACGGGACGTATAACGCTGGCTATGAATGTGGTAGAAACACGCGGTTTTCATATTTAAGTTCCTTAGGTCTACACGGTCATTTTAAGCCTAACCCCAGCCCTCTACGACCCCGGGAAGTGATGTTATTGAGCTTTCTGCACTGTTAGCCACATGCTATCACATGCTATCACACTACGGGACGTATAACTCTGGCTATGAATGTGGTAGAAACACGCGGTTTTCATATTTCTGTTCCTTAGGTCTACACGGTCATTTGAAGCCTAACCCCAGCCCTCTACGACCCCGGGACGTGATGTTATTGAGCTTCCTGCAAATTAGCCACATGCTAAAGGCATCATGCTAACCCTACCCCGTTTTGGATTCAGCGTGATCTCACGATCATAAAAGTCAATGGGAGTGGCAAAAAAAATCATGTTCGACTTAAAAAAAAAAAAAAAAAAGAAGGGTGAAGATAGTGGATGCACGCGCGAGTCGATATTAGTCTGTGGAGACCAGATAGAATGGATTTAACATCTCTCTCTATGACCTGGGGTCACAAGGGTGTGGAATAACCAGCAGTGACATCTGAGCTCCTGGGCATATGTGAATGTGAATGTGAATGGTCATGTTAATGAGCTGTATGTTAATGAGCTGTATGTTAATGAGATGTATGTTAATTAGCTGTGTGTGTATGTTAATGCGCTGTATGTTAATGAGCTTCATGCTAATGAGCTGTATGTTAATGAGATGTATGTTAATTAGCTGTGTGTATGTTAATGAGCTGTATGTTAATGAGCTTCATGCTAATGAGATTCATGCTAATGAGCTGTATGTTAATGAGCTGTGTAAAAGTGGGCGGAGCTTGTGTAAAAGTGGGCGGAGCTTAAGCCAAAGTGGGCGGAGCTTGTGTCTAAGTGGGAGTGGCTTAGACAGTTAGTGGGCGGAGCTTAAGTCAAAGTGGGCGGAGCTTAAGTCAAAGTGGGCGGAGCTTAAGTTAAAGTGGGCGGAGCTTAAGTCAAAGTGGGCGGAGCTTAAGTCAAAGTGGGAGGAGCTTAAGTCAAAGTGGGAGGAGCTTAAGGCAAAGTGGGCGGAGCTTAAGTCAAAGTGGGCGGAGCTTAAGTCAAAGTGGGAGGAGCTTAAGTCAAAGTGGGAGGAGCTTAAGTCAAAGTGGGAGGAGCTTAAATCAAAGTGGGCGGAGCTTAAATCAAAGTGGGAGGAGCTTAAATCAAAGTGGGCGGAGCTTAAATCAAAGTGGGAGGAGCTTAAATCAAAGTGGGAGGAGCTTAAATCGAAGTGGGAGGAGCTTAAATCAAAGTGGGAGGAGCTTAAATCAAAGTGGGCGGAGCTTAAATCAAAGTGGGAGGAGCTTAAGTCAAAATGGGCGGAGCTTAAATCAAAGTGGGAGGAGCTTAAGTCAAAGTGGGCGGCGCTTAAATCAAAGTGGGAGGAGCTTAAATCAAAGTGGGAGGAGCTTGTGTCAAAGTGGGCGGAGCTTGTGTCAAAGTGGGCGGAGCTTAAGTCAAAGTGGGCGGAGCTTGTGTCAAAGTGGGCGGAGCTTAAGTCAAAGTGGGCGGAGCTTGTGTCAAAGTGGGCGGAGCTTAAGTCAAAGTGACGACATCATGCGACATCATACGACATCATGACATCATGTTATGATCCAACATCTTTGAGCCTTAGGTGTTCAGTGTGATCTCCCTTAGACTAGTTTACACAGGGTCACTGAAGAGCCACGGTGCCAAAGCCCAAACCCTGGGTAGAGGGGCTCAGTGAATGTGGAGTGGAATGTGTGCAGGAGGGTCAGTGTGTCAGAGGAGACCCAGTAGAAGGACAGAGTGCCGGCCGGCCAGTCCAGATACACTCCTACTCTGTGGGAGCCAGAGGAGGGGACAGGTATGAGAGTTCTCTTATTATTGTGGCTGGCAGAGTAACTGTCAGAGATGTCAGGGCAGAACAGACTCCAGGACTTGTCATTGTGTCCCAACCCACAGTCACCACCCTTCCCTCTCCTGCTGATTCCTTTATATGTCACTGCTATATCAGCCCCTCCCACTCCCCTCCTCTCTACCTCCCAGTAGCAGCGGCCAGTCAGACCCTCTCTACACAGCACCTGTGGACAGTGCTTAAACCTCTCTGGGTGATCAGGATACGGCTGCTCTCCCCCCAGTGTCACCTTCCTGTTCTCCTCAGACAGAGAGAGCCAGCTGTATGCTGTGTTTGGGTCCAGTGTGAGCTCACAGGCATCTGAATGAGAGGTCCAAAATAATCATCAAATCAATACAATTGGATACATTACAATAAATTACACACACACACACACACACACACACACACACACACACACACACACTGGACACGGCTGGAGCATGAGTGCAGATGCTGAGTGCTGCCAGGCTCACTCAGGTATATGTGTCTGTCTCCCTCCAGTGGTGCTAAGTGGAAGTGGCGCCTGTGTGGGCCTGTGTGTGTGATGATGAGATGATGAGGGTGATGGGGGGTGATAGGAAGGTCGTAGAGACACCATTCAAATGGTTTTAGATTCCCTGTCCTCTGGTCTATCCGGGGGTGTTGGAATTGTTCTCCTAACCCGCGGGGAACCATACGTTATTATCCCCGGGAGGGGTCACACTACGGGACGTATAACGCTGGCTATGAATGTGGTAGAAACACGCGGTTTTCATATTTAAGTTCCTTAGGTCTACACGGTCATTTTAAGCCTAACCCCAGCCCTCTACGACCCCGGGAAGTGATGTTATTGAGCTTTCTGCACTGTTAGCCACATGCTATCACATGCTATCACACTACGGGACGTATAACTCTGGCTATGAATGTGGTAGAAACACGCGGTTTTCATATTTCTGTTCCTTAGGTCTACACGGTCATTTGAAGCCTAACCCCAGCCCTCTACGACCCCGGGACGTGATGTTATTGAGCTTCCTGCAAATTAGCCACATGCTAAAGGCATCATGCTAACCCTACCCCGTTTTGGATTCAGCGTGATCTCACGATCATAAAAGTCAATGGGAGTGGCAAAAAAAATCATGTTCGACTTAAAAAAAAAAAAAAAAAAAGAAGGGTGAAGATAGTGGATGCACGCGCGAGTCGATATTAGTCTGTGGAGACCAGATAGAATGGATTTAACATCTCTCTATGACCTGGGGTCACAAGGGTGTGGAATAACCAGCAGTGACATCTGAGCTCCTGGGCATATGTGAATGTGAATGTGAATGGTCATGTTAATGAGCTGCATGTTAATGAGCTGTATGTTAATGAGCTGTATGTTAATGAGCTGTATGTTAATGAGATGTATGTTAATTAGCTGTATGTATGTTAATGAGATGTATGTTAATTAGCTGTGTGTATGTTAATGAGATGTATGTTAATGAGCTTCATGCTAATGAGATTCATGCTAATGAGCTGTATGTTAATGAGCTGTGTAAAAGTGGGCGGAGCTTGTGTAAAAGTGGGCGGAGCTTAAGCCAAAGTGGGCGGAGCTTGTGTCTAAGTGGGAGTGGCTTAGACAGTTAGTGGGCGGAGCTTAAGTCAAAGTGGGCGGAGCTTAAGTCAAAGTGGGCGGAGCTTAAGTTAAAGTGGGCGGAGCTTAAGTCAAAGTGGGCGGAGCTTAAGTCAAAGTGGGAGGAGCTTAAGTCAAAGTGGGAGGAGCTTAAGTCAAAGTGGGCGGAGCTTAAGTCAAAGTGGGAGGAGCTTAAGTCAAAGTGGGAGGAGCTTACATCAAAGTGGGCGGAGCTTAAGTCAAAGTGGGAGGAGCTTAAGTCAAAGTGGGAGGAGCTTAAGTCAAAGTGGGAGGAGCTTAAGTCAAAGTGGGAGGAGCTTAAGTCAAAGTGGGCGGCGCTTAAGTCAAAGTGGGCGGAGCTTAAGTCAAAGTGGGCGGAGCTTAAGTCAAAGTGGGCGGAGCTTAAGTCAAAGTGGGAGGAGCTTAAGTCAAAGTGGGCGGAGCTTAAGTCAAAGTGGGCGGAGCTTAAGTCAAAGTGGGAGGAGCTTAAGTCAAAGTGGGCGGAGCTTAAGTCAAAGTGGGCGGAGCTTAAGTCAAAGTGGGAGGCGCTTAACTCAAAGTGGGAGGAGCTTAAGTCAAAGTGGGCGGAGCTTAAGTTAAAGTGGGCGGAGCTTAAGTCAAAGTGGGCGGAGCTTAAGTCAAAGTGGGAGGAGCTTAAGTCAAAGTGGGAGGAGCTTAAGGCAAAGTGGGCGGAGCTTAAGTCAAAGTGGGAGGAGCTTAAGTCAAAGTGGGCGGAGCTTAAGTCAAAGTGGGAGGAGCTTAAGTCAAAGTGGGCGGAGCTTAAGTCAAAGTGGGCGGAGCTTAAGTCAAAGTGGGAGGAGCTTAAGTCAAAGTGAGAGGAGCTTAAGTCAAAGTGGGAGGAGCTTAAATCAAAGTGGGCGGAGCTTAAATCAAAGTGGGAGGAGCTTAAATCAAAGTGGGAGGAGCTTAAATCAAAGTGGGCGGAGCTTAAATCAAAGTAGGAGGAGCTTAAATCAAAGTGGGAGGAGCTTAAATCAAAGTGGGAGGAGCTTAAATCAAAGTGGGAGGAGCTTAAATCAAAGTGGGCGGAGCTTAAATCAAAGTGGGAGGAGCTTAAGTCAAAATGGGCGGAGCTTAAATCAAAGTGGGAGGAGCTTAAGTCAAAGTGGGCGGCGCTTAAATCAAAGTGGGAGGAGCTTAAATCAAAGTGGGAGGAGCTTGTGTCAAAGTGGGCAGAGCTTGTGTCAAAGTGGGCGGAGCTTAAGTCAAAGTGGGCGGAGCTTAAGTCAAAGTGACGACATCATGCGACATCATACGACATCATGACATCATGTTATGATCCAACATCTTTGAGCCTTAGGTGTTCAGTGTGATCTCCTTTAGACTAGTTTACACAGGGTCACTGAAGAGCCACGGTGCCAAAGCCCAAACCCTGGGTAGAGGGGCTCAGTGAATGTGGAGTGGAATGTGTGCAGGAGGGTCAGTGTGTCAGAGGAGACGCAGTAGAAGGACAGAGTGCCGGCCGGCCAGTCCAGATACACTCCTACTCTGCTGGAGCCAGAGGAGGGGACAGGTATGGCAGTACTCTTATTATTGTGCCAGGCAGAGTAACTGTCAGAGGTGTCAGAGCAGAACAGACTCCAGGACTTGTCATGGTATCCCAACCCACAGTCACCACCCCGTCCTCTCCTGCTGATTCCTTTATATGTCACTGCTATATCAGCCCCTCCTCCCCTCCTCTCTACCTCCCAGTAGCAGCGCCCAGTCCCCGGGAAGTGATGTTATTGAGCTTTCTGCACTGTTAGCCACATGCTATCACATGCTATCACACTACGGGACGTATAACTCTGGCTATGAATGTGGTAGAAACACGCGGTTTTCATATTTCTGTTCCTTAGGTCTACACGGTCATTTGAAGCCTAACCCCAGCCCTCTACGACCCCGGGACGTGATGTTATTGAGCTTCCTGCAAATTAGCCACATGCTAAAGGCATCATGCTAACCCTACCCCGTTTTGGATTCAGCGTGATCTCACGATCATAAAAGTCAATGGGAGTGGCAAAAAAAATCATGTTCGACTTAAAAAAAAAAAAAAAAAAAAAAAAAAAAGAAGGGTGAAGATAGTGGATGCACGCGCGAGTCGATATTAGTCTGTGGAGACCAGATAGAATGGATTTAACATCTCTCTATGACCTGGGGTCACAAGGGTGTGGAATAACCAGCAGTGACATCTGAGCTCCTGGGCATATGTGAATGTGAATGTGAATGGTCATGTTAATGAGCTGCATGTTAATGAGCTGTATGTTAATGAGCTGTATGTTAATGAGCTGTATGTTAATGAGCTGTATGTTAATGAGATGTATGTTAATTAGCTGTGTGTGTATGTTAATGAGCTGTATGTTAATGAGCTTCATGCTAATGAGCTGTATGTTAATGAGATGTATGTTAATTAGCTGTGTGTATGTTAATGAGCTGTATGTTAATGAGCTTCATGCTAATGAGATTCATGCTAATGAGCTGTATGTTAATGAGCTGTGTAAAAGTGGGCGGAGCTTGTGTAAAAGTGGGCGGAGCTTAAGCCAAAGTGGGCGGAGCTTGTGTCTAAGTGGGAGTGGCTTAGACAGTTAGTGGGCGGAGCTTAAGTCAAAGTGGGCGGAGCTTAAGTCAAAGTGGGCGGAGCTTAAGTTAAAGTGGGCGGAGCTTAAGTCAAAGTGGGCGGAGCTTAAGTCAAAGTGGGAGGAGCTTAAGTCAAAGTGGGAGGAGCTTAAGGCAAAGTGGGCGGAGCTTAAGTCAAAGTGGGAGGCGCTTAAGTCAAAGTGGGAGGAGCTTAAGTCAAAGTGGGAGGAGCTTAAGTCAAAGTGGGCGGCGCTTAAGTCAAAGTGGGAGGAGCTTAAGTCAAAGTGGGTGGAGCTTAAGTCAAAGTGGGCGGAGCTTAAGTCAAAGTGGGAGGAGCTTAAATCAAAGTGGGAGGAGCTTAAATCAAAGTGGGCGGAGCTTAAATCAAAGTGGGAGGAGCTTAAATCAAAGTGGGCGGAGCTTAAATCAAAGTGGGAGGAGCTTAAATCAAAGTGGGAGGAGCTTAAATCAAAGTGGGAGGAGCTTAAATCAAAGTGGGAGGAGCTTAAATCAAAGTGGGCGGAGCTTAAATCAAAGTGGGAGGAGCTTAAGTCAAAATGGGCGGAGCTTAAATCAAAGTGGGAGGAGCTTAAGTCAAAGTGGGCGGCGCTTAAATCAAAGTGGGAGGAGCTTAAATCAAAGTGGGAGGAGCTTGTGTCAAAGTGGGCGGAGCTTGTGTCAAAGTGGGCGGAGCTTAAGTCAAAGTGGGCGGAGCTTGTGTCAAAGTGGGCGGAGCTTAAGTCAAAGTGACGACATCATGCGACATCATACGACATCATGACATCATGTTATGATCCAACATCTTTGAGCCTTAGGTGTTCAGTGTGATCTCCCTTAGACTAGTTTACACAGGGTCACTGAAGAGCCACGGTGCCAAAGCCCAAACCCTGGGTAGAGGGGCTCAGTGAATGTGGAGTGGAATGTGTGCAGGAGGGTCAGTGTGTCAGAGGAGACGCTGTAGAAGGACAGAGTGCCGGCCGGCCAGTCCAGATACACTCCTACTCTGCTGGAGCCAGAGGAGGGGACAGGTATGTGAGTTCTCTTATTATTGTGCCAGGCAGTGTAACTGTCAGAGGTGTCAGGGCAGAACAGACTCCAGGACTTGTCATTGCGTCCCAACCCACAGTCATCACCCCGTCCTCTCCTGCTGATTCCTTTATATGTCACTGCTATTTCAGCCCCTCCTCCCCTCCTCCTCTCTACCTCCCAGTAGCAGCACCCAGTCAGACCCTCTCTACACAGCACCTGTCCCCAGTCCTCAAATCTCTCTGGGTGATCAGGATACCTCTGCTCTCCCCCCCGTGTCACCTTCCTGTTCTCCTCAGACAGAGAGAGGAGTCTGTGTGCTGTGTTTGGGTCCAGTGTGAGCTCACAGGCATCTGAATGAGAGGGACAAAATAATCATCAAATCAATACAATTGGATAAATTACAATAAATTACACACACACACACACACACACACACACACACACACACACACACTGGACACGGCTGGAGCTTGAGTGCAGATGCTGAGTGCTGCCAGGCTCACTCAGGTATATGTGTCTGTCTCCCTCCAGTGGTGCTAAGTGGAAGTGGCGCCTGTGTGGGCCTGTGTGTGTGATGATGAGATGATGAGGGTGATGGGGGGTGATAGGAAGGTCGTAGAGACACCATTCAAATGGTTTTAGATTCCCTGTCCTCTGGTCTATCCGGGGGTGTTGGAATTGTTCTCCTAACCCGCGGGGAACCATACGTTATTATCCCCGGGAGGGGTCACACTACGGGACGTATAACGCTGGCTATGAATGTGGTAGAAACACGCGGTTTTCATATTTAAGTTCCTTAGGTCTACACGGTCATTTTAAGCCTAACCCCAGCCCTCTACGACCCCGGGAAGTGATGTTATTGAGCTTTCTGCACTGTTAGCCACATGCTATCACATGCTATCACACTACGGGACGTATAACTCTGGCTATGAATGTGGTAGAAACACGCGGTTTTCATATTTCTGTTCCTTAGGTCTACACGGTCATTTGAAGCCTAACCCCAGCCCTCTACGACCCCGGGACGTGATGTTATTGAGCTTCCTGCAAATTAGCCACATGCTAAAGGCATCATGCTAACCCTACCCCGTTTTGGATTCAGCGTGATCTCACGATCATAAAAGTCAATGGGAGTGGCAAAAAAAATCATGTTCGACTTAAAAAAAAAAAAAAAAAAGAAGGGTGAAGATAGTGGATGCACGCGCGAGTCGATATTAGTCTGTGGAGACCAGATAGAATGGATTTAACATCTCTCTATGACCTGGGGTCACAAGGGTGTGGAATAACCAGCAGTGACATCTGAGCTCCTGGGCATATGTGAATGTGAATGTGAATGGTCATGTTAATGAGCTGTATGTTAATGAGCTGTATGTTAATGAGCTGTATGTTAATGAGCTGTATGTTAATGAGATGTATGTTAATTAGCTGTATGTATGTTAATGAGATGTATGTTAATTAGCTGTGTGTATGTTAATGAGATGTATGTTAATGAGCTTCATGCTAATGAGATTCATGCTAATGAGCTGTATGTTAATGAGCTGTGTAAAAGTGGGCGGAGCTTGTGTAAAAGTGGGCGGAGCTTAAGCCAAAGTGGGCGGAGCTTGCGTCTAAGTGGGAGTGGCTTAGACAGTTAGTGGGCGGAGCTTAAGTCAAAGTGGGCGGAGCTTAAGTCAAAGTGGGCGGAGCTTAAGTTAAAGTGGGCGGAGCTTAAGTCAAAGTGGGCGGAGCTTAAGTCAAAGTGGGAGGAGCTTAAGTCAAAGTGGGAGGAGCTTAAGTCAAAGTGGGCGGAGCTTAAGTCAAAGTGGGAGGAGCTTAAGTCAAAGTGGGAGGAGCTTACATCAAAGTGGGCGGAGCTTAAGTCAAAGTGGGAGGAGCTTAAGTCAAAGTGGGAGGAGCTTAAGTCAAAGTGGGCGGAGCTTAAGTCAAAGTGGGAGGAGCTTAAGTCAAAGTGGGAGGAGCTTAAGTCAAAGTGGGCGGCGCTTAAGTCAAAGTGGGCGGAGCTTAAGTCAAAGTGGGAGGAGCTTAAGTCAAAGTGGGAGGAGCGTAAGTCAAAGTGGGCGGCGCTTAAGTCAAAGTGGGCGGAGCTTAAGTCAAAGTGGGCGGAGCTTAAGTCAAAGTGGGCGGAGCTTAAATCAAAGTGGGAGGAGCTTAAATCAAAGTGGGCGGAGCTTAAATCAAAGTAGGAGGAGCTTAAATCAAAGTGGGAGGAGCTTAAATCAAAGTGGGAGGAGCTTAAATCAAAGTGGGAGGAGCTTAAATCAAAGTGGGAGGAGCTTAAATCAAAGTGGGCGGAGCTTAAATCAAAGTGGGAGGAGCTTAAGTCAAAGTGGGCGGAGCTTAAGTCAAAGTGGGCGGAGCTTAAGTCAAAGTGGGCGGATCTTAAGTCAAAGTGGGCGGAGCTTAAGTCAAAGTGGGCGGAGCTTAAGTCAAAGTGGGCGGAGCTTAAATCAAAGTGGGCGGAGCTTAAGTCAAAGTGGGAGGAGCTTAAATCAAAGTGGGAGGAGCTTAAATCAAAGTGGGAGGAGCTTAAGTCAAAGTGGGCGGAGCTTAAATCAAAGTGGGAGGAGCTTAAGTCAAAGTGGGCGGAGCTTAAGTCAAAGTGGGAGGAGCTTAAGTCAAAGTGGGCGGAGCTTTAATCAAAGTGGGAGGAGCTTAAGTCAAAGTGGGCGGAGCTTAAGTCAAAGTGGGCGGAGCTTAAGTCAAAGTGGGCGGAGCTTAAATCAAAGTGGGAGGAGCTTAAGTCAAAGTGGGCGGAGCTTAAATCAAAGTGGGAGGAGCTTGTGTAAAAGTGGGCGGAGCTTAAATCAAAGTAGGAGGAGCTTAAGTCAAAGTGGGCGGAGCTTAAGTCAAAGTGGGCGGAGCTTAAATCAAAGTGGGCGGAGCTTAAATCAAAGTGGGAGGAGCTTAAATCAAAGTGGGAGGAGCTTAAATCAAAGTGGGCGGAGCTTAAATCAAAGTGGGAGGAGCTTGTGTAAAAGTGGGCGGAGCTTAAATCAAAGTGGGAGGAGCTTAAGTCAAAGTGGGCGGAGCTTAAGTCAAAGTGGGAGGAGCTTAAGTCAAAGTGGGCGGAGCTTAAGTCAAAGTGGGCGGAGCTTAAGTCAAAGTGGGCGGAGCTTAAGTCAAAGTGGGAGGAGCTTAAGTCAAAGTGGGAGGAGCTTAAATCAAAGTGGGCGGAGCTTAAATCAAAGTGGGAGGAGCTTAAATCAAAGTGGGAGGAGCTTAAATCAAAGTGGGCGGAGCTTAAATCAAAGTGGGAGGAGCTTAAATCAAAGTGGGAGGAGCTTAAATCAAAGTGGGAGGAGCTTAAATCAAAGTGGGCGGAGCTTAAATCAAAGTGGGAGGAGCTTAAGTCAAAATGGGCGGAGCTTAAATCAAAGTGGGAGGAGCTTAAGTCAAAGTGGGCGGCGCTTAAATCAAAGTGGGAGGAGCTTAAATCAAAGTGGGAGGAGCTTGTGTCAAAGTGGGCGGAGCTTGTGTCAAAGTGGGCGGAGCTTAAGTCAAAGTGGGCGGAGCTTGTGTCAAAGTGGGCGGAGCTTAAGTCAAAGTGACGACATCATGCGACATCATACGACATCATGACATCATGTTATGATCCAACATCTTTGAGCCTTAGGTGTTCAGTGTGATCTCCCTTAGACTAGTTTACACAGGGTCACTGAAGAGCCACGGTGCCAAAGCCCAAACCCTGGGTAGAGGGGCTCAGTGAATGTGGAGTGGAATGTGTGCAGGAGGGTCAGTGTGTCAGAGGAGACGCTGTAGAAGGACAGAGTGCCGGCCGGCCAGTCCAGATACACTCCTACTCTGTGGGAGCCAGAGGAGGGGACAGGTATGACAGTTCTCTTATCATTGTGACAGGCAGAGTAACTGTTAGAGATGCCAGAGCAGAACAGACTCCAGGACTTGTCATTGTGTCCCAACCCACAGTCATCACCCCGTCCTCTCCTGCTGATTCCTTTATATGTCACTGCTATATCAGCCCCTCCTCCCCTCCTCTCTACCTCCCAGTAGCAGCGCCCAGTCAGACCCTCTCTACACAGCACCTGTGGACAGTGCTTAAACCTCTCTGGGTGATCAGGATACGGCTGCTTCTCTCCCCCCAGTGTCACCCTCCTGTTCTCCTCAGACAGAGAGAGGACTCTGTGTGCTGTGTTTGGGTCCAGTGTGAGCTCACAGGCATCTGAATGAGAGGGACAAAATAATCATCAAATCAATACAATTGGATACATTACAATAAATTACACACACACACACACACACACACACACACACACACACACACACACACACTGGACACGGCTGGAGCATGAGTGCAGATGCTGAGTGCTGCCAGGCTCACTCAGGTATATGTGTCTGTCTCCCTCCAGTGGTGCTAAGTGGAAGTGGCGCCTGTGTGGGCCTGTGTGTGTGATGATGAGATGATGAGGGTGATGGGGGGTGATAGGAAGGTCGTAGAGACACCATTCAAATGGTTTTAGATTCCCTGTCCTCTGGTCTATCCGGGGGTGTTGGAATTGTTCTCCTAACCCGCGGGGAACCATACGTTATTATCCCCGGGAGGGGTCACACTACGGGACGTATAACGCTGGCTATGAATGTGGTAGAAACACGCGGTTTTCATATTTAAGTTCCTTAGGTCTACACGGTCATTTTAAGCCTAACCCCAGCCCTCTACGACCCCGGGAAGTGATGTTATTGAGCTTTCTGCACTGTTAGCCACATGCTATCACATGCTATCACACTACGGGACGTATAACTCTGGCTATGAATGTGGTAGAAACACGCGGTTTTCATATTTCTGTTCCTTAGGTCTACACGGTCATTTGAAGCCTAACCCCAGCCCTCTACGACCCCGGGACGTGATGTTATTGAGCTTCCTGCAAATTAGCCACATGCTAAAGGCATCATGCTAACCCTACCCCGTTTTGGATTCAGCGTGATCTCACGATCATAAAAGTCAATGGGAGTGGCAAAAAAAATCATGTTCGACTTAAAAAAAAAAAAAAAAAAAGAAGGGTGAAGATAGTGGATTCACGCGCGAGTCGATATTAGTCTGTGGAGACCAGATAGAATGGATTTAACATCTCTCTATGACCTGGGGTCACAAGGGTGTGGAATAACCACCAGTGACATCTGAGCTCCTGGGCATATGTGAATGTGAATGTGAATGGTCATGTTAATGAGCTGCATGTTAATGAGCTGTATGTTAATGAGCTGTATGTTAATGAGATGTATGTTAATTAGCTGTGTGTGTATGTTAATGAGCTGTATGTTAATGAGCTTCATGCTAATGAGCTGTATGTTAATGAGATGTATGTTAATTAGCTGTGTGTATGTTAATGAGCTGTATGTTAATGAGCTTCATGCTAATGAGATTCATGCTAATGAGCTGTATGTTAATGAGCTGTGTAAAAGTGGGCGGAGCTTGTGTAAAAGTGGGCGGAGCTTAAGCCAAAGTGGGCGGAGCTTGTGTCTAAGTGGGAGTGGCTTAGACAGTTAGTGGGCGGAGCTTAAGTCAAAGTGGGCGGAGCTTAAGTCAAAGTGGGCGGAGCTTAAGTTAAAGTGGGCGGAGCTTAAGTCAAAGTGGGCGGAGCTTAAGTCAAAGTGGGAGGAGCTTAAGTCAAAGTGGGAGGAGCTTAAGTCAAAGTGGGCGGAGCTTAAGTCAAAGTGGGAGGAGCTTAAGTCAAAGTGGGAGGAGCTTACATCAAAGTGGGAGGAGCTTAAGTCAAAGTGGGAGGAGCTTAAGTCAAAGTGGGCGGCGCTTAAGTCAAAGTGGGCGGAGCTTAAGTCAAAGTGGGAGGAGCTTAAGTCAAAGTGGGCGGAGCTTAAGTCAAAGTGGGCGGAGCTTAAGTCAAAGTGGGAGGAGCTTAAGTCAAAGTGGGCGGAGCTTAAGTCAAAGTGGGCGGAGCTTAAGTCAAAGTGGGAGGAGCTTAAGTCAAAGTGAGAGGAGCTTAAGTCAAAGTGGGAGGAGCTTAAATCAAAGTGGGCGGAGCTTAAGTCAAAGTGGGCGGAGCTTAAGTCAAAGTGGGAGGAGCTTAAGTCAAAGTGGGCGGAGCTTAAATCAAAGTAGGAGGAGCTTAAATCAAAGTGGGAGGAGCTTAAATCAAAGTGGGAGGAGCTTAAATCAAAGTGGGAGGAGCTTAAATCAAAGTGGGCGGAGCTTAAATCAAAGTGGGAGGAGCTTAAGTCAAAATGGGCGGAGCTTAAATCAAAGTGGGAGGAGCTTAAGTCAAAGTGGGCGGCGCTTAAATCAAAGTGGGAGGAGCTTAAATCAAAGTGGGAGGAGCTTGTGTCAAAGTGGGCAGAGCTTGTGTCAAAGTGGGCGGAGCTTAAGTCAAAGTGGGCGGAGCTTAAGTCAAAGTGACGACATCATGCGACATCATACGACATCATGACATCATGTTATGATCCAACATCTTTGAGCCTTAGGTGTTCAGTGTGATCTCCCTTAGACTAGTTTACACAGGGTCACTGAAGAGCCACGGTGCCAAAGCCTAAACCCTGGGTAGAGGGGCTCAGTGAATGTGGAGTGGAATGTGTGCAGGAGGGTCAGTGTGTCAGAGGAGACGCTGTAGAAGGACAGAGTGCCGGCCGGCCAGTCCAGATACACTCCTACTCTGCTGGAGCCAGAGGAGGGGACAGGTATGGCAGTACTCTTATCATTGTGACTGGCATAGTAACTGTCAGAGCTGCCAGAGCAGAACAGACTCCAGGACTTGTCATTGTATCCCAACCCACAGTCATTACCCTCTCCTCTCCTGCTGATTCCTTCATATGTCACTGCTATAGAAGCCCCTCCCACTCCCCTCCTCTCTACCTCCCAGTAGCAGCAGCCAGTCAGACCCTCTCTACACAGCACCTGTTCATAGTGCTTAAACCTCTCTGGGTGATCAGGATACGGCTGCTCTCCCCCCAGTGTCACCTTCCTGTTCTCCTCAGACAGAGAGAGGCTTCTGTGTGCTGTGTTTGGGTCCAGTGTGAGCTCACAGGCATCTGAATGAGAGGGACAAAATAATCATCAAGTCAATACAACTGGATACATTACAATATTCACAATGAGATCTTGTCAAGAGTTTGAGTTCATTGAGAGCTTGTCAACAGCGGCACGCGACAGCTTAAACAGTGGCACGCCGCACGCGACAGCTTAAACAGTGGCACGCGACAGCTTAAACAGTGGCACGCGACAGCTTAAACAGTGGCACGCGACAGCTTAAACTAGTGGTCACCAACCCGTCGAGATCTTTGAGACTTTCCCTGTAGATCAGGGGTGGCCAACCCGCGGCGGCTCTTTGGCTGTCTGTGTGCGGTAGTGTTGCACGATATACCGGTACCAACGATATACCGCGGTGCCAAAATGTCACGGTGCCTACTATACCATAAGCTTTATACAACGGTACTACCGTGGAATACTATACTACCGTGTTGAACACGGTACCAGCGGGGCAACTCATAACACTTTCGGCTGCGTTCGTCAATTCGCTCCGAGAGCGCCGGAGCGCACACTGGGTGCAACGTCACAGAGCGACCGATTCGTTTGATTGGACGAGAGGCGTTCCGCGAGTGCGGGTCAGATTTCCAGAGGGAATTGACGAACGCAGCCTTTTTCGCGACCTCAAACGTTGTTCCTATGGTTCCTGCGAGCTCAGTGGGCATTAACTAGAAAATTAAAACCACTGAGTTTTCTTAAGTTGAGTTAAGTCTTGAGCTACAGTTTGGAAGTAGCCCTCTATTTTTTTGATATGCCAGTGTTTGCTTTTACTTTTCAAGTTCGTGAAAAAGACCCCACAGACGGACAGACATACAGACACAGAAAGACAGACAGACAGACAGACAGACAGACACACACACACACACACACACACACACACACACACACACACACACACACACACACACACACACACACACACCTACTTTGCTATACTCTTGCAAAAGGCCAGTTGGTCTGTTTGATGTTTCAAACTACTTATTATTAAACATGTTATTCACAAAAATATCGGTTTCAGTACTTTTACTTACCTGTAGAGTTACAGTGTAATGCATTAAATGCATGTTATTCATGCACCACTCATTAAGTTATTGTAACTTGTATAAATACATTGCATGTTCATAAAAATAAAAAGTGTTACAAAAGTGCCGCGGTATCGCGATACTACTCAGTATCGTGATACTTGGGCTGGTATAGTATCGCAGGGTAAAATATTGGTATCGTGACAACCAGTGGCGGACTGGCCACCGGGCAAGCCTGGCAAATGCCAGGAGGGCCGCGAGACTCTAGGCCGCTCAGAATGTATTATATAAAAAATATATATATATTTGTAATTTTGTCTCTAGTGATTTTCATTGAAAATAACTTATTTCAGCAGACCGCGGCCCAAAACATTTGATATCGGCCGGGCCATCCACGCAGTTCTGCATCGCGGATGCCCAGGGCCCTAAACCAATAGGAGCAGAGCTCCCCTATGGGGCGGAGCTCCACGATCTAGAAGGATAGTTATGGTAAACCAATAGGAGCAGAGCTTTAGGTAGCGGGGTAAACCAATAGGAGCAGAGCTTTAGGTAGCGGGGTAAACCAATAGGAGCAGAGCTCCCCTATGGGGCGGAGCTCCACTCATATAACTGGAGTATATCTCCATAACTATCGTAGTCAGTTCTATATCGCCAGTGGACACGCACCTCATGTCATCATTCCGTTTATAACAGCAGTTAACGTTACACTGCTTTCATTTTCAGAATGAGGGAATTTGATGAGAGCGATGCAGTTAATGTGCAACAACTGGATGCAGGGAGCAAGTGTAGTTGGAAGTAGGAATGCACCGAAATTCGCATGTATTGGGCCGAAAATAGCACAAAAAAGTACATTCGGTGTAAAAAGGCTATTGAAAGAGATATTGACTGATGACTGCCTACTGATAATACATAATTACAGCAAACATGTCGGTAGTTTGGCATCTGTCCTCTGACTTTTTATGTTAACAATCCGTGTTGCGTGTTGCGTTTGGAAATAGGGCTGTTGTGTCGCAAATGCCAGGGCTGTTTTTTGAACCCAGTCCGCCCCTGGTGACAACCCTAGTGTGCGGCTCTTCAATCCATTCATTAAAAGTGTTGGTGTAGCGCTCTCTCTGACAGGCCGCGTTCGTAAATTCGCCGGAGCGCACACTGGGTTTAACGTCATAATGGAACCAAGTAATTTGATTGGACAAGAGACGTGGAGGCACCAACGTTCTCAGAGCGAATTTACGAACGCGGCCTCTGTCTTGCTGCACGCTGCTGTAACCCGATACTTTTTTTTCAAGGATCATCTCGCGTCACTAATAGTGTTGCCAGATTGGATTGATTTTTCAGCCCAACCAGAGTCTAAAAACCCACCCAGAGTGATCATAAGTAGCTCGATTGGGCTGGAATCGGCCAAATCAGGCAACACGGTTCCCTAATTGTCCGTTCTGAGGAGAAGCTGTCACGTAACACGGCTTTTTGACAGTTCATTTATTGACAAATTACGGATAACAACAACAAAATAAAAATGTCAGGCAAGAAATGTACAGCTAAACGCAAGTATGGAGATGAGCACAGGAAGTTTTTAGCCGAGTGGGAGAGTGAATATTTCTTTGTGGAGCGCAATGGAAAGCCATTCTGCCTGATATGCCAAACATCGTTGGCACATTACAAAGCTTCCAATCTCCAGCGCCATTTCAGCACAACGCATGCTAACATTGACCAGGAGTTTCCAAAAGACACCGAACTTCGCAATGGTAAATTAAACAGCTTGAAAAGCCAGACACAAACACAGACCAAGTTGTTCCAAAGATTGGTTAAGCAATCAGAGACAGTGACACTTGCGTCCTATCAAGTCAGTGGCCTGGAACATTGCACGTGCTAAAAAGCCATACAATGAAGGAGAGTTTATTAAGAAATGCATCACTGATGTGATGGAAATATTTTCTCCAAATGAAACACTGAAAAAGATGGCCTCAGACATCCAACTGTCACGCCACACCAAGGGACACCAAGGGACAGTGACTTTTGGGGACTTGTCAGTGGAGAGAAGTTTCCTCTTCTCACTGCATGTGCACTAAGAGTGAGTGCCTACTTTGGATCCACGTATCTCTGTGAAATGTCATTTTCACAGATGAAAATAATCAAATCAAAGTACTGGAGCCGCCTTACTGACAGACACCTCACAGACTGTCTCAGACTGGCAGTCAGTAGCTATGAGCCAAACTACAAAGCACTTGTAGACAGTATCCAGTCACAACCATCACACTGACTTGAGTGAGTAACATGACTGTTTCGATGTGAAAAGTGATGCTGCATAAGATGACTGCACTTAGCACTGACTGAGACACAAGTACACATTACAGTTCTACTTTATAAAATGCTATAATTGTAAATATGTTTGTCAATGTTAATAATATGAGAAAGTACACATTAGTTTTACTTTTGTTTTGATGTGAAAAGTGATGCTGCATAAGATGACTGCACTTAGCACTGACTGAGAAAGTACACATTACAGTTCTACTTTATAACATGCTAATTGTAAATATGTTTGTCAATGTTAATAAGTAAGAATAATAATTAAGTCAGTCAAGTGACCACCTGATAGATGGTATTGCCGATATTAATATTTGGATGACACAAAACTTTCTCCAACTCAATCAAGAAAAAACAGAGGTATTGATCATTGGCGAGAAAACTGGGAGAGAGAAATTATCTGCACACTTGAAAACACTAGCTCTTAACACTAAGTGTCAGGCCAGGAATCTTGGTGTCATAATTGACCCAGATCTAAATTTTGAAACTCATATTAATAATACTATTAAAACATCCTTCTACCATCTAAGAAACATCACTAAGGTACAATCATTTCTCTCCCAGGCAGACACTGAAAAATTAATGCATGCGTTTGTTACTAGTAGGCTAGATTACTGTAATGCTCTCCTGACAGGTCTCCCCAAAAAAATTATAAATAGACTACAAATGGTTCAAAATGCTGCTGCTCGTGTCCTTACTAGGACCAAACGAAGAGCGCACATCACACCTGTCTTGAGATCACTACACTGGCTCCCTGTCAGTCATAGAATAGACTTTAAGATCCTTTTACTAGTTTATAAATCACTCCACTGCGATGCACCCAATGACATGGTGGACATGCTCATAAGATACACACCAGCTAGACCCCTACGGTCTAGTGGCACGGAACTTTTAATAGTGCCAGAGGCTAGGACAAAGAGATTTGGAGGATCAGCTTTTAGCATATATGCTCCTAGATTGTGGAACACCCTACCTGAGGGCCTGAGGTTGTCTAAAACTCAGGACATTTTTAAGCGTGACCTCAAAACCTACTTATTCAATGTCGCCTTTTGAGACATTGGACATTATAGAACTAGGATCACTAGGCCATTACACCATACTCGTGTTTTGAGATTTGTGTTGACAGGAAAATGGACCCGGGTGCTGATGAGGCACTGTCAGCTCCAAATAGCACCTAGAGCAGTACTGGAACCGGTACAAGGGTGTACCACGACCACCATCAGGTTGTATTGCTGTCATCTTTATTGTCTGTATTGTGTTGTTGCATCATAACTGTGCTTAAGATTCTCTTTTGGCAGGACCTGTGACCATGCTGGATGCAGAACGATGCCAATATAACACTACATTTATGGACAGTGTGTACGCCGATAATATGCAAGGAATTTTTCCTGGATACATGGTGTACAGGTTTTTGCCCTTGCTTGCTTGCTTTGTGCCGGTGGTCCTTGGCCTCCCCTGGGGGACCGCTGGGTACTGGTAAGCAAACTGGCTAGTAGTCGCTCTATTGGTAGAGGGCTGCAAGGGAATTTTTCCTGGCTACATAGTATACAGGTTTTTACTTTTGCCTGCTCGCGGCTCTGTCAGTATTGATTGATTGATTGACTGATTGACTGAACATTTTCATTGTGTGAAGCGCATTGAGTTGCATCTTGTAAGAAATGCGCTATACAAATAAAATTTGATTTGATTTGATTTGAAGTGTCAAAATGTCAAGAATGTCAATTTGTTAACGTTGGCTAATGTTACTATGAACAAAATGATTTTATCATACATTCCTCCATTCCATGCCTTTATTTTTTTGTGTTGTAATGAAATGACATAATCAAACTTTTAATTGAATTTCAGTTATGTACAATTCTTAAAGCAAGACAGCTGCCTGATATGCTTGATACAGTCTTTTTTTTTTTTTGCATCAATTTTAATGTTGGACCAATGCATTGCATCTAATTAAAATACAGGCAAATAAACGTCATTAAGTTTAAAGTACTATCTTGGCTGTCTTTTTCTCTCAACGCTTCAATAGGTAGATCTTGCCTTCACCAAGGCCGAGGTCAGGGATCTTGGGCTTAAAAAGGTTGGTGACCACTGATAGACAATTTGATGGCAGCTACTAGATTGAAATCAAGTGCAATACTGAAACACAACTGTGAACAATTCAAACCTGCAAACTGCGACACTTTAAATGAATGTGCAATAACACTATGTGCAATATGACAACCCTAGGGTACATAAGGTTCAGAGATAGGAAATGTTAGAATAGGTATAGCATAGCATAGAGTACAGCACAGTGTTTTATTTGTATAGTATAGTATAGCGGATAGTGTACATAGCCTTTATTTATGTAAACCAGCTCTTTTCCCTTCTTTTTTTTTTTTTTTTTTCCTAACACCAGGGGAGCCCCCCCCCCCCAAATTTCGTTGTTTGGTACCTGTACTATATCAATGACAATAAAGACCATTCATTCATTCATTCATTCATTCATACATACAGCGTTGGTGACTTACATTTGATCATCCAAGGTTCGAGCCTGAACTCTCCACCATGGTCCACACTATATCAACCACAGAAGAACATACAGTGGTTGGATGACACACTCACAATCATGTGGGAAATAGATACTGTGCATTAATCTCATTGATGCGTCCAGCCACATATTCAGCCTTTACCTGAGTGTCTGTAGTTTACAGAGTGGATCATTCTGTACAGCAGAGAGCAGCGCCAGTCCTGAGTCTCCTGGGTGATTGTAGCTGAGGTCCAGCTCTCTCAGGTGGGAGGGGTTAGACCTCAGAGCTGAAGCCAGAGAAGCACAGCCTTCCTCTGCAACTCCACAGAATGACAACCTGGGGAAATAGTGTCACTCCATCTGATATCAAGGATCTGATTGTTCCTCTCTAATGTAGTACATCTTTACAGCTTTAAATCCTCAAGTAGCAGATGAAAGGCTAGACACATTGTATTTAAGTGAAGAACACCTAGTGCATCATAATGACCCAGAATACTCATGCTTCTACACCCCAAAAGACCTCACCTCAGTGTCTGTAGTTGACAGTGTGGACTCCCCAGTCCAGCAGCGAGCAGTTTCACCCCCCCGTCACGTAGATCATTATGACTGAGGTCCAGCTCTCTCAGGTGGCAGGAGTCTGAGCTGAGAGCTGAGGCCAACGCTTCACAGCATCTCTCTGTGAGGTCACATCCGTTCAGCCTGAATGAGGAATACAAATAAATACATGTAGACAAACGATCACTGTGGTGCATCATGATAAGAATTCATCAGTGAGAGTTATATCTGTCCCCTGGGTTCTATCTGTCCCCTGGGTTCTATCTCTTCCATCCATTATGTATTGTTTGCTTTGTGTACAATGATATAAATTATAAATGTTTCTTTTTCAACAAAGTATGTGAAAAGTAGGCAATCAAGGAATGTGTTGACCAAGTACACAATAGTAATATGTATTTATAATATATACAGGTGCAACTCAAAAAAAATTAATATCTTCATCAACTAACTAACTTCATCAAGCAGCCTACTCACTAAGTACTATTCTACAATGCATTTTCATAACCCTGAAATCGTCCTAGTTTAATTAGAGTAATTCTGTCCATCTACTTACAGTGCCGTCTTAGAGGCTTTGACCACTGGCAGCAGCCTCAGAAGACCCTCCTCTGATCTGGAGTATTTCTTCAGGTCAAACACATCCAGCTCCTCTTCTGAGGTCAGCAACACAAAGACCAGAGCTGACCACTGTGCAGGTGAGAGTGAGGCTTCTGAGAGACGTCCTGAGCTCAGGTAGCTTTGGATCTCCTCCACTAGAGAATGGTCATTCATCTCATTCAGACAGTGGAACAGATTGATGCACCTCTCTGGAGAGGGATTCTCCTGGATCTTCTTCTTGATGTACTTGACTGTTTCCTCATTGGTCTGTGAGCTGCTTCCTGTCTGTGTCAGAAGGCTTGGTAGGAGATTCTGATTGGACTCCTGTGAGAGGCCCAGGAGGAAGCGCAGGAACAGGTCCAGGTGTCCATTCTCACTCTTTAAGGCCATGTCCACTGCAGTCTTGTGTAAGTGAACCAGAGGTTTGCGTCTGAGTGTTGAGCATAGCTTCCAGTGTGCGAATTTCTGTTTGACCAGTGGATTCTCATTGCTCTCGTTGAATTTGAGGATCACAAATAAAGCAGCAAGACACTCCTGGATGCTCAGATGCATAAAGCTGAACATCGGTCTAGGACCGGTCTCCCCCTCTCTCCGAAAGATCTGAGTGCATAAAGCTGAGTACGCTGAGGCGTCTTTGACATCAATGCCACTCTCTCTCAGGTCTTTCTCATAGAAGATCAGATGTCCCTTCTGCAGCTGGCGGAAGGCCAACTGTCCAAGCTGAAGAATAATTGTTCCTACTTCAGTCTTTTTCATTTTGTCAAACTGAGATTTCAGGAAGTTTATGTACATCTCAGTCAGAGTCTTGGGCATCTCTACGCTCTCTGCTCCATGCAACAGTCTCCCGAGAACATCAGCTGAGACCCAACAGAACATTGGATTGGAGCACATGATGTGGAGGCTCCTTGATGACTTCACGTGGTTGATGATTTTTTCGGCCAGGTGGTTCTCATCACTGAATCTTTTCCTGAAGTAGGCCTTCTTATGTTCATCATCAAACCCTCGTATCTCTGTCCATCGGTCAATGTACTCTCGGGGAATCTGCTTGGCTGCTGGAGGTCGGGAGGTTATCCAGATGAGAGCAGAGGGGAGGAGCTTTCCTGCGATGAGGTTTGTGATCAGGACATCAATGGAGGCTCGCTCTGTCACGTCTCTTAAAACCTTTTTAAAGTCCAGACGTAGTCGACTCTCGTCCAGGCCATCCAAGATTAACAGAATATTAGATTCCGTTCCCAGAATCTTGATCCATGAGTTTGGATCCATGTCAGGGAATTCTTTCTTAAGCGTTTCCTCCAGACTACAGGCTTTTTCCTCATGATTCATGTCACGAAAAGCAAGCGGAAACAAGAAATCAATGTGCTGGTTTTCTTTTCCTTCTGCCCAGTCCAGAGTCGTCTTCTCCACACAGAACGTCTTTCCCACACCAGCGACGCCTACGGTCAGCTGTTTTTTCTTATCTTTCTGTTTGAACATGTCGCTGGTCTTGATGGTCTCTCCTGTGGCTGGGCTTATGGATGGAATGACCTCATGCTCACTACTGACCCCTCCCCAGGCCCCCTTGATCATGTGCAGGTCGGTGTAGGTGTCGTTTATATTGATGCGAATGCCTGCATTTAATGTCCCCTCAAATGTCCGGCTAGACCTCTCCTTTAAAGAGGATTTCAGTTGGTCTCGGACTGCACACAGCACTGGGTCTGGTAAAAACAACACAAGTTCACTCAATATTGTGATTTATATCAATATTATTGTGATTACTATCATTGAAATCTAATTCATGATGATCGCTTTTACTAAACCTCAGCTGCAGGTTAGAATATTAGTGTGTGTGTGTGTGTGTGTGTGTGTGTGTGTGTGTGTGTGTGGTATTGTCATTTTTAAATTATCAGTTGCTTTTGCAACACAAAGGTGGAACTGACCTTTATTACGTTTCAGTCGGTCTCGGCCTGTTTGGACTGTATCTGGAAAAAACAACAATCCAGTTATTCGTCTGATGATTATCATCATATCTCACTGTAGTTACACTAATCACTGTTATTATCACTAGTAATCAACCTAATCAACACTATATGATGTAGTTACACTAAGTTACACCTGCTCAGATGCAGCTACTACAACACTGGCCTGCTCAGATGCAGCTACTACAACACTGGCCTGCTCAGATGCAGCTACTACAACACTGGCCTGCTCAGGACTCAGCTACTACAACACTGGCCTGCTCAGAAGCAGCTACTACAACACTGGCCTGCTCAGATGCAGCTACTACAACACTGGCCTGCTCAGGACTCAGCTACTACAACACTGGCCTGCTCAGATGCAGCTACTACAACACTGGCCTGCTCAGATGCAGCTACTACAACACTGGCCTGCTCAGATGCAGCTACTACAACACTGGCCTGCTCAGGACTCAAGGGAAACCTGCTGCTCTTGATTTGGTTGACAGTTCTGTGTCACATACACAAAGTACAAAATGGCTGCCACTGGCGAAGACACACTTATCTTTACTGTTAAAGCGAAGTCACTGGCTAAACAGCATGTAACCAGCTATGCTACTGAAAGAAAACTACCAATTGGTGCAGGAGGGGTTATTTCAACTGAGTTTATCACTTTTTCAACCCAGTAACAGTCATCCTCTGAGCTCACTCCACACCGACCCCAGCCATTGAGCTGAGCACAGTTGCAGATTCTGCAAAGTCATGGCACCAATATAACCGGCGTCATGCTGCCACACACAGTATTGCTTCCTCATACACAAGCTAACACAAGTCTCACATCTGTGTCCTCTGTATTGCCAACACACTATACTGCCCACCGAAACACCCAATGTTAACCAGCTACGCCACCGAAAGCTGAATGGCATGGATGGGTATATTTCAACGTGAGGAGTGACTATCCTCTCAACTCGGTTATACTCAAAGGCTTTTACACTGCTAGGCATGAACATACTGTGGACCTGATTGCTATTGCTTTTAGACTTTCAATAATCACAATTTACAAGCATTCCCATATGATGGCAAGTTGGTTTAGTGAGAGAATGATGACAAGATTTATACTAATGTGCCAAATACATCAAATATTGTGGTTGTGCAGAATATGGTGTGTTTTCCATGACACATTAGATTTTTTAGCGATCTTTGATGTGATGCTTTAATTTTACCCAAATAAAATATCCAAGTGTGTGTGTTGATCTGTGCCTGCAAGCGTGTGCCTGTGTGCCTGTTTGTGTCAGTCTTTAACATGAATGTAACTCACTTGTGATATGTTCCTCATAGTCTGTCTTCAATGTTTCAACGAGCTCGTTCTGCATCATCTTCTTCAGGATCACCAGTGTGATCTTCACAGCCCCATCAGGGTTGTAGGTGTCCACCAGCTTATCCACAATGTCGTGCCTCTCAGCTCCATATCTCAGCTGGCTCGTTGGGATGTGAAGGAAGCCTTCTGGTACATTCTTAGTCAGGCGCCATATAAACTTATTCAGCTCTTTCTGGTCCAGCTCCTCCAGAGTGGCCAGCAGCAGGTCAGGGACAGGAGCCATTGTGGATCTCTGAGAATAGATGAACAAATGAGCTGTAGGAGTGGAGATAGTTTGGTTTGACCCCCCACTGGCCAAGTGCTCCATGGCTGAATGTGCGGTTGCTCCGAGCTCTCTACAATGTTTACAGTCTTGGTTTATAACGTCTGTGCTGTCAAAACTCATTTTGTATCACCGAGAATAACACAAGAGCAGATGAGCTGTAATGCTGACGCTCTACCTGCAGGTGAGCTGTAATACCTACTATCTACCTGCAGGTGAGCTGTAATACCTACTATCTACCTGCAGGTGAGCTGTAATACCTACTATCTACCTGCAGGTGAGCTGTAATACCTACTATCTACCTGCAGGTGAGCTGTAATACCTACTCTCTACCTGCAGGTGAGCTGTAATACCTACTATCTACCTGCAGGTGAGCTGTAATACCTACTATCTACCTGCAGGTGAGCTGTAATACCTACTATCTACCTGCAGGTGAGCTGTAATACCTACCATCTACCTGCAGGTGAGCTGTAATACCTACTATCTACCTGCAGGTGAGCTGTAATACCTACTATCTACCTGCAGGTGAGCTGTAATACCTACCATCTACCTGCAGGTGAGCTGTAATACCTACCATCTACCTGCAGGTTGCTATGTCTTGGTGTCTTGAAGAGAATTGCATCAGAAAGCCGTGTTTCTGGCCTCCCTACATCAATAGAGGCAGCTAGTGCACACTTCTCTGCACACTGTTACGAGAGACGGCCTGTAGGTGGCAGGCTAGGGATGTACCTGTGAGTTTATAGAGCTGAGTATCTCTACCAGGTGTGGCTGTTCACCTGCCACCTCCTCTCATGTCCTATTGTCTTCTCTCCCCTTTTAGGTAAACAGGGCAAGTAGCTTCTGCCCCATTAGGCTATTAGTCTCTCTCTCTGTCTCTGTCTGTCTCTGTCTGTCTCTGTCCCTGTCTGTCTCTGTCTGTCTCTCTCTGTCTCTGTCTGTCTCTGTCTGTCTCTGTCTCCAAAAAGCGAAATACAGCAGCACAATAGAACAGAACTCTCTCTCCCTGTGGTTTGATTTCCCTGTAAGATAAGAAGCCAGATTGTATCACCCACATCAGCAGGTGATTGTAAAATAGAAGTTTGATCTTCACTTACAGGTTGAATAAATGTTAACTTTCATTACACAAGCCAATCTTTATGTAAAAAAATAAAACATACAGTAAACCAACAAATTGACCCTTCATAGAGGAGTGTATTCAACACTCACAGTCTTTCTGTCTTACAGCTCTGCTGATTGGTCAATAGTGACCTATGTGTAAATTGTAAAAGTGTAAAAGTGTAATTCAGAGTGCAGAGTAGTGTGTCTATGGTTGTGTCTACTGAAGACACTGCTAACAAGCACAAGAGCTCAGAGGATCTTCAGCTCCGCCTTCAACAACATCCTTCCAGACAGGCTAGTGACCAAACTACTAGACCTGGGTCTATCACACTCTATATGTGCGTGGATCAAGGACTAGGTTAACAGCCCCACTGTTAAATTGTAAAAGTGTAAATTGTAGACTTCCGGTAATGGCGGCGTGCTGAGAAGACTGGTTTTCTCACCTCCACTAAAATCGTCAAACAAATTCTGTTACAAACCTAGCTAAAGTCAACGAAAATCAGCCATACCACTCGTAAAAGATGTCGTCTACACAAGGGAAACCGAGTACCCGAAAGAACCCACAAGTACAATCTAAAATTATGGACTTCAGCTCTCCTAGAAACAAGGACGATGCTAAAGCTAACTCGAGCAGCGCGGGGATCACAGAAACTGCCGAGGAAGAAGGGGGAAAATATGACAGGATTCTGGAAGCTATCAGAGAATTGAGGTCCGAGTCTGCAAACCGACATGAAGAAATGTTGGTCGCAATTGATGGACTGAGGAAAGATATGGGAGAATGTACGGAACGAATTACACATGCAGAGGTCCGTATTTCCAACATGGAGGATGAGGTGAATGTCCTCCAGGCTAAGGTCCACTCTCTGGAGGGAAAGAAACAAGAACTGGAAGACAAGGTGACAGACCTAGAATCAAGAGCCAGGCGGTCTAATCTGAGACTCGTTGGCCTGCGGGAGGGAGAGGAGGGAGACGACGCCTGCACCTTTCTCGAGAGTTGGATACCGGAGACACTGGGGCTCGCAGCACTAAGATCCAAACTCACACTGGAGAGAGCTCATCGCATTGGTCAAAGACGGGAGCCCAACGCGCCTCCGAGAACGATGATCATGAAATTCCTGAACGACAGAGATAAGGTGACTGTATTAAGAGCAGCCAGAGCCCAAAAACAAATCCTACACAAGGACAAACCAGTACGTTTCTACCCCGACCTAGCGACAGGAGAACACAAGAAGCAGAAGGAATTCGACTCGGCCAGACAGAAATTACGTAGCATGGGGATAAAACATGGCATGTTGATCCCGGCTAGATTGCTGGTGACACACAAGGACAAAACACAAACTTTTGGCACACCGACAGAAGTGGAAAGTTTCATCAAACGAATCCAAGAAGAGAACGGTAGTGGATGAGTATATGAGACACTACTGCTGGCTTTGATAACGAGCAACGTCATGTTAGACCTCTAACACTGGTTTATATTGTTCTTTTTTCTTATATGTTTATTTGCAAACCAGTTAAACTGTGTGTGTCTAGGTGATTTAACATACTATTATGTTTTCGGAGAAAATATTGGGGTCATTCAGTTGAGGGTAGCTCAGAAATTAGCACGTTAAGACTCAATGTCCCAAAATGCACTACTCGAACACAGTTCACCGTCAACAATGATTCAATGCTACGCTAGACCCATGATACGGGTTTACAATGTTATTTCACAGTTATTCGTTTTTTCAAGTTACATGAAACAAGTTGAATTGTGTCTATTTAAGCGATTAATATGCCAATGTGTTTCCCTTGAGGATATTAGAGTGGATCGGTAGGTCAGAAAGTAACGGAAAGGGTACACTAAAACTCATAATCCCACAATGCACTATTCGAGCAGCACTGTTTCCTGAACAACACATGTATGTGTATGTACTATAACAGCAACACCCCATAACATGCCGCTCAAACTCAGTTTGGGCTCAGTTATTTTCAGGGTGTCAACTGCTGATCCACATTCTTTAGTTATTATAATATACAATTCACAATGGGCTTCTATACTTAACATTTAGTGGTGGTTGACCAATATACCAACTTTGTTAATTAGGTTTTTATTTCACATTTAGTGGAGGGAGAAGGTTACTCTTTATAAGGAGATTAATCAGTTCAGCCTCACTACTCCTCACTCGGTGTGGAGTAGTTTTCAGCGTTATGGGAGTGAACAGGTGGGTGGGGGGAATGCTCAGTTCTGGAGCATTGGGGGGGTCTCGGTTAGTTTGTTGAGAGACCCAGTTTGTTTGTTTGTTTTTCTTCGTTTTTCTCTTTTGACCTCTTTTTTTTTTTCTTCTTTACATTATTGCACAATGATACAAGGAATTTACAAATGTATTGCTATCTATGACTGGTAAATTAGACATCAAGTTCACATCCTGGAACTGCAGAGGGCTACAAAAAATAAAAAAGGTAAAGCAGGTGATGGGGAGATTAAAAAGTATTAATTCCCAAATAATTTTTCTTCAAGAAACACATCTTTCAAAAGACAAAGACATTGGGATTAGGAGGAGGTGGCAGGGTAAGGTATTCTCAGCGCCCTTTAACACTCAAGCAAGAGGGGTCATGACTCTTGTACATAAATCTATTCCTCTTAATGTCACAAAGATAATTGCTGATACGGCAGGTAGATACCTAATAATTCAAGGCATGCTTCTGACAGAACTTCTCAACCTGGTCAACATTTATGCGCCAAATAATGATGACCCTGAATTTTTCAGTAATTTGTTTTTCACTCTATCAACCCTCAAAGGTCAATATATAATAGCAGGAGATTTCAACTGTACACTAGATCCCTCTAAAGATAGGTTAACACATATTGATAAGTCCCATAATAAAAGCAGAGGAATTATACATCAGTTTATCAAGACATTAAATCTTAGAGATATATGGAGAGACAGAAACCCTGAGGTATTATTCTATTCGTGTTTTTCCAGTACACATAAAACATACTCCCGAATTGATTATTTCTTAATTTCTGCAGGCCTGGTGTCTAGAATCAAGGAATGTAATTATGACAGTATTCTGATATCAGATCATGCCCCAAATAATTTGTGTTATGTAGACCCAGGCTTGAAAAAGGATCCACCAAAATGGAGATTGCAGCAAAGTTGGCTACGGGACCCAGATCTAATCTCTTTCCTTGAGGTACAAATTGATGTATTTTTCATAATCAACACAGATGAGACTTCTGCAAGCACCAGATGGGAAGCTTTTAAAGCTTACATTAGGGGCCAGATTATTAGTTTTACAAGTTCTAAATCTAAAAGAGCTAAACAAAAATTTACATTGTTAGTCAAAAATCAAAGTTTTGGAGAGAAATTATTATCAAAATCCCGATCCAAAAACTCACCAGGAATTGTTATTGTTGAGAACACAGTATAATGAAATGTCAACTGCAAAAGCTACAGATAATCTCTTAAAACTTAAACAAACTATATTTGACCAAGGGGAAAAATCAGGAAAAATCTTGGCATGGCGCTTAAAACAACTTCAAACCGAAAGAGCTATTACCAACCTCAAGACTCATAATGATGACTCTATTATAGATCCTATTAAAATTAATGAGGCATTTAGAGAATATTATGGAAAACTATATAGTTCCGAAAGAGCTCCAGAATTACCAGACCAAAAGCTATTCCTAAATAATATTGATATCCCTAGTATATCAGAGGAAGAAAGGATGGAACTGGGTGACGACTTATCCTTAGAAGACATCACTATGGCAATAAAGAGCATGAAATCTGGGAAGGTGGCAGGACCAGACGGCCTACCCATCGATTTGTATAAGAAATTTGAATCTAAATTAAGGAAACCTCTTCTTGAGATGTTTAATGAATCATTTCGGGAAGGGATCCTCCCTCCCTCCTTGAGAGGGGCTTTGATTACTCTCCTTCCTAAACCTGGAAAATCAAATGATAAATGCGAAAACATGAGGCCAATCAGCCTCCTCAACTCAGATTTAAAAGTACTCTGCAAAATTCTAGCAAAAAGATTAGAGATTATTCTACCAGATATCATAAAGGGAGACCAAAATGGGTTCATTGTGGGTCGTCAGGGATTTCATAACGTAAGAAGGGTTTTAAATATCTTACATTCCCAAAGAGAGTTACCAGATACAGCTTTCCTGTCATTGGATGCTGAGAAAGCATTTGACAGGGTGGAATGGGCATACCTGTTTGAGCTTCTCGAACGATTTGGGCTGGGAGAAAACTTTTGTAAATGGGTGAAATTATTATATAAAGAACCATATGCAGAAATAATTACTAACAACAATATATCTATGCCAATTAAAATCAACAGGGGATGCAGACAGGGGTGTCCATTGAGCCCTCTCATATTTACGATGGCAATTGAGCCCTTAGCAATTGCAATACGAAATCACACATCAATATCAGGCATACCTATAGGTCAACTTGAACATCGCATAGCTCTCTATGCGGATGACGTAATCCTGTTCCTTAAAAATCTGGGAGAATCGATCCCGGCTCTTATGGACCTCATTAAAAGATTCGGCAATATTTCTGGGTACAAAGTTAATAGCCATAAATCTGCCATATTACTGCTTAATTCGAATGAGAGAGAGAACCCACCCAATTATATTGGTCACTTTAAGTCAGTTGACAGCTTTACTTATTTAGGAATACAAATTACTCACAGGTTAGAAGAAGTGGTACAGACTAATTATAGCCCTGTTGTAAATTCTATTTGCGAATCAATTGATAGATGGTCATCTCTTCCTATTTCCCAGATAGGCAGAATTAATATATTGAAAATGAACACTCTCCCAAAGCTATTATATCTCTTTCAAAACATCCCCTTGCCGCCTCCCCCAAACTTATTTCCTAGACTAAGGACATTATTCACGAACTTTATATGGAAAAATAGACGCCCCAGACTTCGCCTGTCTCTTCTGTATTTACCTTATGACAGAGGTGGCCTACAATGCCCAAACATGTTGTGGTATTACTGGGCAACTCAAATCAGAACTATGAGGTTTTACTACTCGACAGAAGGACTACTTTCACCAGCATGGAAAGACATTGAGTGTAACTCTATAGGGCTCCAACTGCCGACATATATATACTCTGATAATCCGAAAAACCTTAAAAGGAAAACATCGAACCCTATATTGAGAAACATGATTTCTGTATGGTACGAGGTACAAAAATACTTGTCGGAAACACCTGTTCTCTCTCGCTATAGTCCCATTTGGGGCAATAATTACTTTGTGCCAGGTAGGGCAGACGGGGGCTTTAAATTATGGGCTGACAAAGGAATAACACAAATTAATGACATATTCGACTCAAAGGATGAGCATATGGAATCATTTGAAATTCTAGTAAACAAACATTCTATCCCTCGCAAGCATTTCTTTAAGTACTTACAGCTCAGGAACTTTATTTATTCTAATCAAAATCACTCCCTGGCCATACCCGCTCTATCCTCATTGGAGAAAGTTTTAATTAAAAATCCTTTCGGAAAGGGAATTATTTCGGATGTATATGATTTGTTGATTGCTAGATCACTAGAATCTTCAGAACCCAAATTGAAAGCATGGAGGAGTGACCTTCAAGAGGATATATCAGTGGAAAAATGGAACAAGGCATGCAAAAGAGCTCAAACCCAGACCGCTAACACTCGTTTAAAGCTTCTACAGTACAATTGGATAATGAGAGTATATATAACACCAGAAAAACTCAATAAATTTAACCCCAACATTCCAGACTTATGTAACAGGTGTAGAGAGGACAAGGGTACATTCTTTCATTGTATATGGGAATGTCCAAGAATTCAAGAATTCTGGGAAGAACTTGGAATAATAATACAGGACATTCTGTCAATTAAAATTACTGTTGAGCCTAAGCTGTTTATTCTTGGCATTTATCCAGAGGGACACAGGATGAAATGCAGTGAACAGATCTTTATGGATATGTGTATTTTACAGGCCAAAAGATCAATAGCACTAACGTGGAAAAGCACAGGTAAACCAAGTATTGTGCAATGGTTTAGGGAGATGTCTCGGTGTCTACCATTAGAGAAAATTTCATACACACTCAAAGACAGGCAGGAAAGATTCCAAAGTATTTGGGGCCCATTCATAAAATATCTGGAGGACAAGGACTTATCACACTGGATGGACGAACCTGGGCGTGAACAAATGTAAACTCTGCAATAAACCATTTGAACAGGTGTGTGAATTGACCAGGAGTAGAGTAGGATATAATTAATGTATCTGTTGCAATGTACCCTTTTCTTTATTATATATATAATTATATTTAATTTTTTTTTTTTTTTTACAGTTTCATGTTTTTATTATTACCTTTATTTTATTTTTTCTCTCCCTTTTATTTTGTATGTGTATATATGAGCTCAGTTATATGATTGCCTCTCCATCAATGTACGTACTATATATAGGCCTACATGTGTATGGCAATTCTGGTGAGTTATCTGCTTGTATGTACAGTATATACATATATCATTATTACTAATTATTTATTTTCAAGATTTGTTTTATCTTTTTCAAAAACTCAATAAATATATTGTTGAAAAAAAAAAAAAGTGTAAATTGTAAAAGTGTAAATTGTCAATCCCATCTGGCAACCCTGTGCGCTTTCAGCCTCGTCAAACTGCGTCATACAAACTTGTCATACACCTTTTGTTTACAAATATTTCACTTGAAATGCATGAAATCCAAGTTTATTTGTGTCTCACACACATGTTCACCTAGTATTTGACTGCTTGTAGCCCAATCACGAACGATCCCAGTATTGTAGCTTCAGACGGACAAGTTGGTTGTAGTGCTTGCCCACGATATGTTATTGCTCATATATATTTATTTTAATCATGTTATTTTACCAACTTTTAAGACAACAATATAGTAAGCTAGTTACTTGAGCTAGCTAAAGATATTGGCCCCCCAAATCATTTTACAACGTGTTGTAATTATGTTACGATATTTCTGTCGAGTGAGTGAAGGTAAGCAACGTAGGGTGCGTTCGTAAAATTGCTCTGAGAGCGCCGGAGCGCACACTGGGTGCAACGTCATAAAGGGACCAGGTAATTTGATTGGACAAGAGGCATTCCATGAGTGCTGATCATATTATTTCCAGGGCGAATTTACGAACGCAGCTAGCGAACAGAAGACGCAAAAAATCGTCAGATCAGATATATATATATATATTATTTTGGTAAACTGGACACATTTTGGGAATATATGTGGTTACTTTCACGCCTGAAAACATATTAAAACTTCATAAAATGACATGTTAACACGTGTAAAGCCAAAATTACATCTTTTAGCTAATGGAGGTTTAAAATGGAGGTTTAAATTCGCCGCTCCCGGCGAAATGCATTCTGGGAGGCAGTATGCATACTGTGTAAATGGTCGGCTGGTTTTCACATACTTTTTATGAATTTAGTAGGCAGTATGCAGTATATACTCACTGAGTATGCTAGTATACCATTCCGAACACAGCCAAAGACATGTGAGTTCATCCTAATCATCTAATCACCACCTGGGGCACTGATGCACCTCCCACTTCTATCAACTTCTCTTCTACAGTTGGTATTTGTTGATGACAAGCAAACATTTCAGACCCTCTTCTTCCCTGTATGAACTAGTTTGTCCACATTGTATCACCTCATCACCTGGGGCACTGATGCAGAAACAATTCTGGTCAGGACAGTAAAACCCACAATGACAGGACTACCTACAGAAACACACCCAACCCTTTCTTCAAGAATGTGTTTGTCCACATTGTATCACCTTATGATGCACATACCGTATAGGGCACTAGGTCTATGCAGGGGTCAACAGTAGCAGTAGCTGTCTGCTGGTCCAGGACAAGGTCTCCACTCCAAGGCTCCACTGCCTGCAGCTGTGTGATGGCTGAGTGCTTTCAGGTGGGCTGATCAGGAGCTGTCCATGGTCCTGCACAGGGCTGCGTTCAGATAGAAATACACCACATAGAACAAGACATGTGTAGAGTCATCATGAGGTCACACAGTTCTCATCATCATCATCATCATCATCATATTAAAATGAAGGACTATAGGGCTAGTTCAGGCTAGTAGACTAGTGCTGCCACTATGGCGCCTCTGTCAGAATGAGAAGGAGGAGGCAGAAGATGAAACAGTTATTGTAATAGTTACAACTAAAACACAGAGGCACCATCCTCTCTGACCACCAGCCCCAGATCTCTCTGACCACCAGCCCCAGATCTCTCTGACCACCAGCCCCAGATCTCTCTGTCTGTCCATTTGGACTTGCAGGGCTTCACAAGAGCTACACTGACACACACACACGCATGACAACATCTTTGTATATGCAAAATATGTACATTGGATAGATAGACAGGTACAGAAATACATTGAAAGTGAATTTCAGAACATGGACATGTTGTATTGACAGAGGAGGAGAGCTGTCTTCACATCCACTCCCTGCTATCTTACACACAGCTACATAATACAGCATCAGATCTCAAACACACTCTTACACACATCCACTCTCTCTCCTCAGGGTCAGAGACTCACTGGTTCATGAGAGAACACACATTCTCTTCTTCTTACAGGACATGTGCTTTACCAACTGCACCACCAGCCAAAAACTAATCATGTTGCTCAAGCTTTTTGTGTTGAATCTTCTCTAGGGAGAAGTTTCTGTAAATAAACAGCAACTTACGGTTGTGATGCCTCCCTCCTCAGTGCTCAGCTCTGCTCTCTGTCTCCCTCCTCACTGATGCAGCTCTTCCCTGTATGAACTAGTCTGTCCACGTTGTATCACCTCATCACCTGGGGCACTGAAGCAGAAAGAATTCTGGTCAAGACAGTAAAACCCACAATGACAAGACTATCTGTCTGTCTGTCTGTCTGTCTGTCTGTCTGTCTGTCTGTCTGTCTGTCTGTCTGTCTGTCTGTCTGTCTGTCTGTCTGTCTGTCTGTCTGTCTGTCTGTCTGTCTGTCTGTCTGTCTGTCTGTCTGTCTGTCTGTCTGTCTGTCTGTCTGTCTGTCTGTCTGTCTGTCTGTCTGTC
Organism: Nansenia antarctica; assembly: GCF_963989245.1. NCBI lineage: Eukaryota > Metazoa > Chordata > Actinopteri > Argentiniformes > Microstomatidae > Nansenia > Nansenia antarctica. Next base: position 415,947 of record NC_137680.1, on the reverse strand, counting down.
TGTCTGTCTGTCTGTCTGTCTGTCTGTCTGTCTGTCTGTCTGTCTGTCTGTCTGTCTGTCTGTCTGTCTGTCTGTCTGTCTGTCTGTCTGTCTGTCTGTCTGTCTGTCTGTCTGTCTGTCTGTCTGTCTGTCTGTCTGTCTGTCTGTCTGTCTGTCTGTCTGTCTGTCTGTCTGTCTGTCTGTCTGTCTGTCTGTCTGTCTGTCTGTCTGTCTGTCTGTCTGTCTGTCTGTCTGTCTGTCTGTCTGTCTGTCTGTCTGTCTGTCTGTCTGTCTGTCTGTCTGTCTGTCTGTCTGTCTGTCTGTCTGTCTGTCTGTCTGTCTGTCTGTCTGTCTGTCTGTCTGTCTGTCTGTCTGTCTGTCTGTCTGTCTGTCTGTCTGTCTGTCTGTCTCTCTCTCTCTCTGTCTGTCTGTCTGTCTGTCTGTCTGTCTGTCTGTCTGTCTGTCTGTCTGTCTGTCTGTCTGTCTGTCTGTCTGTCTCTCTCTCTCTCTCTCTCTCTCTCTCTGTCTGTGTCCCCCTCTCTCTCTGTCTCTGTCTCTCTCTCTCTCTCTCTCTCTCTCTCTCTCTCTGTGTGTCTGTCCGTCTCTGTCTCTGTCTCTGTCTCTGTCTCTGTCTGTCTCTCTCTGTCTCTGTCTGTCTCTGTCTCTAAAAAGCAAAATACAGCAGCACAATAGAACAGAACTCTCTCTCTCCCTGTGGTTTGATTTCCCTGTAAGATAAGAAGCCAGATTGTATCACCCACATCAGCAGGTGATTGTAAAATAGAAGTTTGATCTTCACTTACAGGTTGAATAAATGTTAACTTTCATTACACAAGCCAATCTTTATGTAAAAAAATAAAACATACAGTAAACCAACAAATTGACCCTTCATAGAGGAGTGTATTCAACACTCACAGTCTTTCTGTCTTACAGCTCTGCTGATTGGTCAATAGTGACCTGTGTAAAGAGTGTTGACTAGTCTAGACACAGTCATTAGGTGGTCACATACAGCTGGCTAGTATGTTTGGGCTACATCATTCTGTGAGATGACAAAGGCTGTGTTCGTAATAGCATACTAGCATACTACTCATACTAGATATGACGTAGATTTTGAGTATGTAGTGTGTTCACACTGTACAGTATGCGAGATTTGAGTATGCAAGATATTTAGTATGTGAGCAATTACTTCCGGGAAAATTTAAGTCAGTTACGATGGACACTAGCTCGGGTACTGTTTCCCAAAATGCATTTCGCGTCCAGGGTTGCGTCCAGGGTTGCCAGATGGGGCGGGTTACCGCCGAATGGGCTACTTGATTTTGAGGTTATAGAAAGTTTAGGCTGTAAATTGTCAATCCCATCAGGCAACCCTGTGCGCTTTCAGCCTCGTCAAACTGCGTCATACAAACTTGTCATACAGCTTTTGTTTACATTGTCCGATAGCCTGGGGACCGAAAGCTTGCAATAAACATAGTCTTTTGCACATATTTGAGTGTGCAGATGCTGCTTTTTGCACTCTATTTGATACTCTTCAGCTGCAGCACCCCAGCTAAGTCTGATCACGGATGAGCGGTGGTATTTTCACTATACTGGGAATTAACATGTATTAACAATAATTAACATTAACATGGTGAAATGCATTCTTAGACATGACTACATCGTCATGATTACAAATATGCCACTTGAAATGCATGAAATCCAAGTTTATTTGTGTCTCACACACATGTTCACCTAGTATTTGACTGCTTGTAGCCCCATCACGAACGATCCCAGTATTGTAGCTTCAGACGGACAGGTTGGTTGTAGTGCTTGCCCACGGAATGTTATTGCTCATATATATTTATTTTAATCATGTTATTTTACCAACTGTTAAGACAACAATTTAGTAAGCTAGTTACTTGAGCTAGCTAAAGATGTTGGCCCCCCAAATCATTTTACAACGTGTTGTAATTATGTTACGGTAGTAATAGTTATTTGTCTGTATTATCTTGTAGATAGTACTAGTTTTTCTGTCTGTCTTACATGTAACGATGAATTGAGAATCAAGGACCCCAATTGAAATAAGCCAGTGGCTTTCTTGGGTTTTTATCCTGTTAGTTGACCTTGTATGTAATATGTACATTCATGTACCTACTTCTGCAAATCTTCTAATAAAGTTTTCAATCAATCAATCAAAACGGTATTTCTGTCGAGTGAGTGAAGGTAAGCAACGTAGGGTGCGTTCGTAAAATCGCTCTGAGAGCGCCGGAGCGCACACTGGGTGCAACGTCATAAAGGGACCAGGTAATTTGATTGGACAAGAGGCATTCCATGAGTGCTGATCATATTTCCAGGGCGAATTTACGAACGCAGCTAGTGAACAGAAGACGCAAAAAATCTTCAGATCAGATATATAAACGGGTTATTTTGGTAAACTGGACACATTTGGGGAATATATGTGGTTACTTTCACGCCTGAAAACATATTAAAACTTCATAAAATGACATGTTAACACTTGTAAAGCCAAAATTACATCTTTTAGCTAATGGAGGTTTAAAATGGAGGTTTAAATTCGCCGCTCCCGGCGAAATGCATTCTGGGAGGCAGTATGCATACTGTGTAAATGGTCGGCTGGTTTTCACATACTTTTTATGAATTTAGTAGGCAGTATGCACCACCAGCCCCAGATCTCTCTGACCACCAGCCCCAGATCTCTCTGTCTGTCCATTTGGACCTGCAGGGCTTCACAAGAGCTACACTGACACACACACACGCATGACAAAATATATATGTATATATAAATATATGCAAAATATCTACATTGGATAGATAGACAGGTACAGAAATACATGGAAAGTGAATTTCAGAACATGTACATGTTGTATTGACAGAGGAGGAGAGCTGTCTTCACATCCACTCCCTGCTATCTTACACACAGCTACATAATACACATCTGAACTCAAACACACAACTTGACCAACTCTTACACACATCCACTCTCTCTCCTCAGGGTCAGAGACTCACTGGTTCATGAGAGAACACACTCTCTCTTCTGCTTACAGGACATGTGCTTTACCAACTGCACCACCAGCCAAAAACTAATCATGTTGCTCTAGCTTTTTGTGTTGAATCCTCTCTAGGGAGAAGTTTCTGTGAATAAACAGCAACTTACGGTTGTGATGTCTCCCACCTCAGTGCTCAGCTCTGCTCTCTGTTCTCCCTCCTCACTGGTGCAGCTCTTCCCTGTATGAACTAGTTTGTCCACATCACCTCATCACCTGGGGCACTGATGCAAAAACATGTCATGAGGGCTAGTTTTACCCACATCACCTTCCTCCCTCTTCCTCACCTATGACCTCTGCACAACGTGATTGGTTAGCGGGCGGGCTTGTTATCTGTTAAAAATACATGTCTCCCTATTGTCAGGACTTTTTTGAGGACGTTTGTTAAATTACCTGTTTTTTATAAATACCTTTTCTGTTCTACCATAATATATATATCTGAATGAAGCAGGCTGCCCTTTCATATTTTACTAAATATTTTCCTTACAACTTCCTCAAATATTGGTAACTCTGTTAGCTTTTTGGCAGACGGAGGCGCTACAGCAACACATAGAATTGTTCTACATTGTGAGGCTGTAACTTTTGAACCGTTTGTCGAGACACCAAATCAACGCTGACCTGCCTCCTCAAGACAAACATATAAATAGCTGTAAAGCTGAAAGGACACGACTCCAAAATATGTTCTGCTATGACAGATGTGTACCACAGTCCAACATGATCGGATGAAATATTTTTTTTTAAATCTCATGAACCGCAAATCTGATTGACACGAACATGGTTAAATAGTATGTTTGTACCAGTCCCTGCAAAGTTTGCAGACAAGTTCATACTTGATCATACAAAATACACAGCTACATGCAAAGTAATATGTACCATAACTGATGACATATGGAAATAGGGCTGTGTCAGTCATTGTTAGTCTAATCAATCTCAGTGTGCTTTGAGACAGTGCCAGAACAGAGATGTGTAGTACATTTGAGGATAACCCTTGCACCCTTAATTGCTTGCGGCTATATTTCTTTATCTATTATTATGTAGGGCCTCATGTAGTTGAACCTACTAGATCACATTCATATGGCCAAAACCAGGTTGAGGCTTCCTTCACAAGCTGGTCACATACAGCTGGCTATGTTTGGGCTACATCATTCTATGAGATGACACTCTCGCATGTGAGTTCATCCTAATCATACTGGACAGTGAAAAACAATGAAAGACAGCAACTTAGGGTTGTGATCTGTCTCCCACCTCAGTGCTCAGCTCTGCTCTCTGTCTCCCTCCTCACTGATGCAGCTCTTCCCTGTATGAACTAGTTTGTCCACATTGTATCACCTCACCACCTGGGGCACTGATGCACCTCCCACTTCTATCAACTTCTCTACAGTTGGTATTTGTTGATGACAAGCAAACATATTTCAGAACCTGATGAACCTGTTTGTCCACATTGTATCACCTTATGATGCACATACCGTATAGGGCACTAGGTCTATGCAGGGGTCAACAGTAGCAGCTGTCTGCTGGTCCAGGACAAGGTCTCCACTCCAAGGCTCCACTGCCTGCAGCTGTGTGATGGCTGAGTGGTTTCAGGTGGGCTGATCAGGAGCTGTCCATGGTCCTGCACAGGGCTGCGTTCAGATAGAAATACACCACATAGAACAAGACATGTGTAGAGTCATCATGAGGTCACACAGTTCTCATCATCATCATCATCATATTAAAATGAAGGACTATAGGGCTAGTTCAGGCTAGTAGACTAGTGCTGCCACTATGGCGCCTCTGTCAGAATGAGAAGGAGGAGGCAGAAGATGAAACAGTTATTGTAATAATTACAACTAAAACACAGAGGCACAATCCTCTCTGACCACCAGCCCCAGATCTCTCTGACCACCAGCCCCAGATCTCTCTGTCTGTCCATTTGGACTTGCAGGGCTTCACAAGAGCTACATTGACACACACGCACGCATGACAAAATATATATGTATATATAAATATATGCAAAATATCTACATTGGATAGATAGACAGGTACAGAAATACATGGAAAGTGAATTTCAGAACATGTACATGTTGTATTGACAGAGGAGGAGAGCTGTCTTCACATCCACTCCCTGCTATCTTACACACAGCTACATAATACACATCTGAACTCAAACACACAACTTGACCAACTCTTACACACATCCACTCTCTCTCCTCAGGGTCAGAGACTCACTGGTTCATGAGAGAACACACTCTCTCTTCTGCTTACAGGACATGTGCTTTACCAACTGCACCACCAGCCAAAAACTAATCATGTTGCTCTAGCTTTTTGTGTTGAATCCTCTCTAGGGAGAAGTTTCTGTGAATAAACAGCAACTTACGGTTGTGATGTCTCCCACCTCAGTGCTCAGCTCTGCTCTCTGTTCTCCCTCCTCACTGGTGCAGCTCTTCCCTGTATGAACTAGTTTGTCCACATCACCTCATCACCTGGGGCACTGATGCAAAAACATGTCATGAGGGCTAGTTTTACCCACATCACCTTCCTCCCTCTTCCTCACCTATGACCTCTGCACAACGTGATTGGTTAGCGGGCGGGCTTGTTATCTGTTAAAAATACATGTCTCCCTATTGTCAGGACTTTTTTGAGGACGTTTGTTAAATTACCTGTTTTTTATAAATACCTTTTCTGTTCTACCATAATATATATATCTGAATGAAGCAGGCTGCCCTTTCATATTTTACTAAATATTTTCCTTACAACTTCCTCAAATATTGGTAACTCTGTTAGCTTTTTGGCAGACGGAGGCGCTACAGCAACACATAGAATTGTTCTACATTGTGAGGCTGTAACTTTTGAACCGTTTGTCGAGACACCAAATCAACGCTGACCTGCCTCCTCAAGACAAACATATAAATAGCTGTAAAGCTGAAAGGACACGACTCCAAAATATGTTCTGCTATGACAGATGTGTACCACAGTCCAACATGATCGGATGAAATATTTTTTTTTAAATCTCATGAACCGCAAATCTGATTGACACGAACATGGTTAAATAGTATGTTTGTACCAGTTCCTGCAAAGTTTGCAGACAAGTTCATACTTGATCATACAAAATACACAGCTACATGCAAAGTAATATGTACCATAACTGATGACATATGGAAATAGGGCTGTGTCAGTCATTGTTAGTCTAATCAATCTCAGTGTGCTTTGAGACAGTGCCAGAACAGAGATGTGTATTACATTTGAGGATAACCCTTGCACCCTTAATTGCTTGCGGCTATATTTCTTTATCTATTATTATGTAGGGCCTCTTGTAGTTGAACCTACTAGATCACATTCATATGGCCAAAACCAGGTTGAGGCTTCCTTCACAAGCTGGTCACATACAGCTGGCTATGTTTGGGCTACATCATTCTATGAGATGACACTCACGCATGTGAGTTCATCCTAATCATACTGGACAGTGAAAAACAATGAAAGACAGCAACTTAGGGTTGTGATCTGTCTCCCACCTCAGTGCTCAGCTCTGCTCTCTGTCTCCCTCCTCACTGATGCAGCTCTTCCCTGTATGAACTAGTTTGTCCACATTGTATCACCTCACCACCTGGGGCACTGATGCACCTCCCACTTCTATCAACTTCTCTACAGTTGGTATTTGTTGATGACAAGCAAACATATTTCAGAACCTGATGAACCTGTTTGTCCACATTGTATCACCTTATGATGCACATACTGTATAGGGCACTAGGTCTATGCAGGGTTCAACAGTACCAGTTGTCTGTTGGTCCAGGACAAGGTCTCCACTGCCTGCAGCTGTGTGATGGCTGAGTGCTTTCAGGTGGGCTGATCAGGAGCTGTCCATGGTCGTGCACAGGGCTGCGTTCAGATAGAAATACACCACATAGAACAAGACATGTGTAGAGTCATCATGAGGTCACACAGTTCTCATCATCATCATCATCATCATCATCATCATCATATTAAAATGAAGGACTATAGGGCTAGTTCAGGCTAGTAGACTAGTGCTGCCACTATGGTGCCTCTGTCAGAATGAGAAGGAGGAGGCAGAAGATGAAACAGTTATTGTAATAATTACAACTAAAACACAGAGGCACCATCCTCTCTGACCACCAGCCCCAGATCTCTCTGACCACCAGCCCCAGATCTCTCTGTCTGTCCATTTGGACTTGCAGGGCTTCACAAGAGCTACATTGACACACACGCACGCACACATGACAAAATATATGTATACTGTATATAAATATATGCAAAATATCTACATTGGATAGATAGACAGGTACAGAAATACATGGAAAGTGAATTTCAGAACATGTACATGTTGTATTGACAGAGGAGGAGAGCTGTCTTCACATCCACTCCCTGCTTTCTTACACACAGCTACATAATACACATCTGAACTCAAACACACAACTTGACCAACTCTTACACACATCCACTCTCTCTCCTCAGGGTCAGAGACTCTGGGTCTCAGAGTTCATCACCAGTCTGACTGATAATATAATGATTCATCTGGATTGTTTCACCATCAGTTGCATTTACAGAAATAAAATAAAAAGGTAATAAAAGAATATACAGACAAATTCAATGCTTCTGTTTTGTCAGTCTATTGGACTTTTTCACATGAATGAATGAATGAATGAATGAATGAATGAATGAATGAATGAATGAATGAATGGTCTTTATTGTCATTGCTATAGTACAGGTACCAAACAACGAAATTTAGGAGGGGTGGCTCCCCTGGTGTTAGGAAAGAAAAGAAAACGTTAAAAAAACACTTTAAAAAAACACAAGAAGGGAAGGAGCTGGTTTACATAAATAAAGGCTATGTACACTATCCACTATACTATACTGTACAGATAGACGACTAGGGTTGTCATATTGCACATAGTGTTATTGCACATTTATTTAAAGTGTCGCAGTTTGCAGGCTTGAAATGTACAAATTTGTGCCTCAGCACTACACCTGATTTTTTCAGTCCAGCAGCTGCCATCAATCCGTCCAGACTGTCCAGGGCCCAGAACCTAGGTCTTTGCTGTGTTCAGGGCCTGGACGGCCCTGGGGTAGAAGCTGTTCTTCAGTCTGTTTGTCCTTGCGGCCATGGTCCTGAACCGCCTTTTCGAGGGCAGCCGGGTAAAGTGTTCGTACCCAGGGTGGGTTGGGTCCCTGGAGATCTTGGAGGCCTTCCTGAGACAGCGTGTGTTGTACAGCTCTTCCAGAGAGGGGAGGGGGGCGCCGGTGATCTTCTGGGCTGTTCTTACGACTCTCTGTAGCGCATTTCTCTCCGCGGTTGTGCAGCTGGAGAACCAGTTGCAGATGCCGTAGGTGAGGATGCTCTCCACTGCGCCGCGGTAGAAGGTCAC